>NC_091982.1:248884956-249067456 GCF_044704955.1 Pristiophorus japonicus
GATTAGGTAGTTAAAAAGGCATACAGAATTCTTTCCTTTATTAGCCGAGGCATAGAATATAAAAGCAGGGAAGTTATGCTAGAACTGTATACAACACTAGTTAGGCCACAGCTAGAGTACTGCGTGCAGTTCTGGTCACCACCTTACAGGAAAGATGTGATTGCGGAGCGGGTGCAGAGGAGATTTATGAGGATGTTGCCAGGTCTGGAAAACTTTAGCAATGAGGAAAGATTGCATAGGCTGGGATTGTTTTCTTTGGATCAGAGGAGGCTGAGAGGAGATTTAATTGAGGCATATAAAATTATGAGGGGCCTAGATAGAGTGGATAGGAAGGACCTGTTTCACTTATCAGAGCGGTCAATAACCAGGGGACATAGAATTAAAGTAGTTGGTAGAAGGATTAGAGGGGAAATGAGGACATTTATTTTCATCGAGAGGGTGGTGGGGGTCTGGAATTCACTGCCTGAAAGGATGGTTGAGGCAGAAACCCTCGTCACATTTAAAAAGTACTTGGATGTGCACTTAAAGAGCCGTAACTAATGGGCTATGGACCTAGAGCTGGAAGGTGGGATTAGACTGGGTAGCTCATAGGATACCCCTAAAAAGCAAAAAAACTCCTAAATAAATAAAAAGAACACTTCACTTTTTAAAAGTAATAGAAATTAATTAAATGTAATGTTTTATAAAAAAATATATATTTTTAAAAATTAAAAAATATTGTTTTAATAGTGTTGAATATTACCTTACCTTTCTGGGCAGTGTTTTTAATATAAAATAAGTCATACATTTTTTTTCCTATCTTTTAAAACTCTTACGCTGGTAAAAGCAGGCCCTACCAGGCGTAAGAGTTTGTTTGCTGGGCAGGATTTGTCCCGGAGAGGCGCGTGATCTATCAAAAGTGCCGGGTTTCAGCGCATGCAGTTCGCGCACCGTACGTACCCGGAGAGGCCACAATTTAAGGCCCATTGATTCTGTGATTCTATGACTGCGATGTTACGCTGCCATTGTCAGGAGCTGTACATCCAGAACCTCTTCATATTTCTGCAAAATATGACTGCCGCTAATAGTTATTTTGGTCTCTACTTTCTTATTTCTTAACCAATACCATTCACTCACATGTGCAGTCCTTAGAATCATAGAAATTTATGGCACAGAAGGAGGCCATTCGGCCCATCATGTCCGCGCCAGCAGAAAAAGAGCTACCCAGCCGAAAGCCACTTTCCAGCTCTCGGTCCGTAGCCCTGTAGGTTACGGCACTTCAAGTTCATATCCAAGTACTTTTTAAATGTGGTGTGAGGCTTTCTGCCTCTACCACCCTTTCAGGCAGTGAGTTCCTGACCTCCACCACCCTCTGGGTGAAAAAAGTTCTCTGGAACTCGTCTCTAATCCATTCACCAATTACTTTAAATCTATGTCCCTTGGTTGTTGACCTCTCTTTATAGAGAAATAGCTCCTTCCTATATACTCTATCTAGGCCCCTCATAATAGTTCTTGTTCACTAGTAAAAATAACTTGCATTTCTATAGCACCTTTCATGACTTCAGGATGTTCCAAAGCACTTTACAACCAATGATGTACTTTTGAAGTGTAGTCACTGTTGTAATGTAGGACATGTAACAACCAATTTGTGCACAACAAGCTCCCACAAATAGCAATATGATGATGACCAGATCATCTGTTTTACTGGTGTTGATTGAGGGATAAATATTGGCCAGGACACAGGGAAGTGCTCCGCAGTTCTTTTTTGAAATAGTGCCGTGGGACCTTTTACGCCCACCTAAGAGGAAAGACTGGGTCTCGGTTTAACGTTTCCTCCAAAAGATGGCACCTCCCCCAGTTCTGCCCCTCCGACAGTGCAGTGCTCCCTCAATACTGCCCCTCCATCAGTGCAGCTCTCCCTCAGTACTGCCCCTCCAACAGTGCAGCACTTCCTCAGCACTGCCCCTTCGACAGTGCAGCGCTCCCTCAGTATTGCCCCTCTGACAGTGCAGCACTCCCTCAGTACTGCCATTTCAACAGTGCAGCACCCCTTCAGTACTGCCCCTCCGACAGTGTGGCGTCCCTCAGTACTGCCCCTTCGAAAATGCCATGCTCCCTCAGTACTGCCCCTCTGACAGTGCAGCACTCACTCAGTATTGCCACTTTGACAGTGCAGCACTCCCTCATTACTGCCCTTCCGACAGTGCAGCACTCCCTCATTGCTGCCTCTCCGACAGTGCGGTGCTCCCTCAGTACTGACCCTCCGACAGTGCAGCACTCCCTCAGTACTGCCCCTCTGACAGTGCAGTGCTCCCTCAGTACTGCCCTTCCGACAGTGTGGCGCTCCCTCAGTACAGCCCCTCAGACAGTGCAGGGCTCCCTTACTACTGCCCTTCCGACAGTGCAGCACTCCCTCAGTACTGCCCCTTCGATAGTGCGGCGCTCCCTCAGTACTGCTCCTCCGACAGTGCAGCGCTCCTTCAGTACTGCACTGGGAGTGTCAGCCGCGATTATGTGCTCAAGGCTCTGGAGTGGGACTTGAACCCACAACCGATTGGAAGTGTGTATTGGAAAAGTCAAGAGGATCACACGCACCTCCTATTTCAGTCAATGCCTTGCTCCAATGGAACATGTATGAATGAGCAATCACTTCATCACTGAAAAATAACGAAAATAACAGATTTTCTTTCAGTGTTTTTGGCCGAGCACAGACAATGATCTTTGCCATAGAAGAAATAAACCAAAGCCAGACGTTGCTTGGAAATCTTACATTGGGCTACAGGATCTACGATGGATGCGCCTCATCTACAGTTGCGGCGAAGGCAGCTCTCGCACTCATAGGTGGACAGGAAGGAACGGTTTTTGACCACAGCTGCACAGAATCCCCTCAGGTTTCCGCTCTTGTTGGAGGAGGATCCACACAGTCGATAGCGATAGCCCGAATAATTGGTCCTTTTGAAATTCCACTGGTAAGCTGATAACTTTATATCAGGACATACACTTAATATCTTAATCATTTGAGTGAATAGATCAAAATCTTCATGTGACATTACAGAGCTAAATTATAAATGAATACTGTAAGATGTGTTTATTATTTATATTAATTCCAGAAAAGTGTTTTGTTAGGCCTAACACGTTTTACTGTCCATTCTTAATTATAACATTGATGCAAAATGTTACGAGCCAATGAAGATGGTACATTTAACAATGCTGGGGCAATAATTCTATTGGCCGCTATGTTGTACCAACATTGTTCACAAAGGTTCCTCTTGTTGGAAATTGTAAAGGACATCTAATATATTGGCCTATGAATTATGCTATGGATACTAGTGGACTGATGCTTAATGCATTGGTCCAAAACTCTACTGCTATTTTTGGGGAGATTTTAACCTGTTACATTGTTAGGTAGCTTTTCACTGGTTAAAATAAGCAGGTTAAAACTTTAAAAAAAATTGTTTCTGGGATACGGGCGTCGCTGGCAAGGCCAGCATTTATTGCTCACGCTAATTGTCCTTGAGAAGGTGGTGGTGAGCCGCCATCTTGAACTGCTGCAGTCCGTGTGGTGAAGGTGCTCCCACATTGCTGTTAGGGAGGGAGTTCCAGGATTTTGACCCAGCGACAATGAATGAACGGCGATATATTTCCAAGTCAGGATTGTGTGTAACTTGGAAGGGAACATGGAGGTGGTGGTGTTCCCATGCGCCTGCTGCCCATGTCCATCTCGGTGGTAGAGGTCGTGGGCTTGGGAGTTGCTGCTGAAGAAGCCTTGGTGAGTTGCTGCAGTGCATCTTGTAGATGGTATACACTGCAGCCATGGAACACTGGTGGTGGTGGTACTGCAATAGCAGGAATTTCAGACAATTGCATTAGTGTTTGGACGTTAGTTCATGGATGATACATTAATGATTTTACTGAACCAGAGGAACTCTTCACAGACACATTTATAATATCTCCATTCCATTCCATTCTCTCAGTTTCCCATCTTCGTCGCATCTGTTCTGATGACGCCACCTTCCATACTAGTGCTTCCGATATGTCTTCCTTTTTCCTCAACCGAGGATTCCCCTCCACCGTGGTTGACATGGCTCTTGACTGTGTCCGTTCTATTTCCCCGCACCTCTGCTCTCACCCTTCCCCTTCCTCCCAGAACCATGACAGGGTGCCCCTTGTCTTCACCTTTCTCCCCACCAGCATCCACGTTCAACAAGTCATCCTCCATCATTTCCGCCACCTCCAGCGTGATCCCATCACCAATCATATCTTCCCCTCCCCTCCCCTTTCAGCACTCTTCGCTCAGACATATTGGGCCCGAAATTTTGTGGCTGGGCCACCCCATATTCAGCTCCAAAAGTGAAAAAATGGGTTCCAGCTCTAATCAACCCTTACAAAGTGGATTTTTCAGCAGTGTGGCTGTCTTAATTTGAACGTTATCACCACTGAGAAATTCAGCATGCAGGTAAGGGTTTCTAATGAGCCAGCTGCAACCTGGCCTTTTTAAAGACCAGGGTTTGCAGCAAGTCCCTGAGGGGGTAAGGAGTTTGGAAAGTGGTTGGAAGGATGGCTGGTGTAAGAGGTGCAAAGAAGAGCCAACAGGTTCACTCATATGGAGTTGGAGTCACTGATGGACGGTGTGGAGGACAGAAGAAGAATACTGTTTCCTGATGTGGGGAAACCGAGCAGACCATCAGTACATAATAGATAGAGGGAGATTGCAGGGGAGGTGTCAGGCACCTCCATTTATGTAAGGACGCACTCTCCCAGGAGGGTGTTGGCCAGTCTGTACCAGGCCCTTTCAGAGGTGTTCCAGGACATCCTAGAAGGACTGCTGTAAGTCCCAGACAACAACCACAGCAACCATCCCTGACCCATGATGCAGTCACAAGGATGACAGTTAGGCGTAGTGTTAGGGTAGTCACACGTAACAGGTGTTAGCGTGAGAGGCACAGGGGTAAAACATGATAACAGTATTATTATATTATTCTTTATGTTCTGCAGCCCAGAGGTCTCCACTAAAGAGTCAGACCTGAAAGTTGCACAAAAGTCTGTGAAAACCTCTGAGCAGCATTCAGCAGGCTTAATGGAGCCAAAACAATTAATACAACTATTTCAAAAGTTAAATACTGCAGATGCTGGAATCTGAAATAAAAACACTGATCTATAATAAAACTATTTTCCTACCAAACGGACCCGATCGCGGCAAAACTCCAGCGGTGTCGCGTTCACTGCCTGAAGAAGTCCTCAGTTTTTGCTGCTGAATATCGCGGGCTTGGCCGTTTCCCGTTGATGACCTCACCGCGCCACGAACTCCTTTAACGCGGCGTCACACCGCTCAAATCTACCCCGAGCTGAAAATGACTCGGGGAGGGAAAAACACTAGACCGCGGCGGCCGATCGATCGATCTGACGGTGAATTTCGGCCCCATTGATTCTTCCTCATTAGAAATGGCCCACAGATTTGTGCTCCCCAGAATTTCCTTTGGCTTCAATACATGTTTACTGTTTTATTTGTGCTGCAGGTTAGTTACCTTTCCACTTGCGAATGTCTCAGCAACAGGGGAGAATACCCCACCTTTTTCAGGACCATACCCAGTGATTCCCACCAGTCCAAGGTGTTAGCTCGGCTGGTTAAACGGTTCGGATGGACTTGGATTGGGACCGTTAGAAGTGACAACGATTACGGCAACTTTGGAATGCAGGCGTTTGAGGAGGCTGTGCAGGGGCTGGGAACCTGCATCGCCTTCTCCCAGTCCTTTCACAGAACTGACCCCAAAGAGAAAATAACGCAGGTCGTCGAGGTGATCAAAGCGTCGACCGCAAAGGTGGTGGTCGCCTTCGTTGCCAGAGGAGACATGGGTGTTCTGCTCAAAGAGGTGGTGCGGCAAAATGTGACTGGGATACAGTGGGTCGGGAGCGAAGCCTGGGTCACAGCCCAACTGCTCCCCCAGGTGAAAGCGCTACATTCCTTCTCGGCACAATCGGGACCGCAATCCGAAGCTCACAAGTAGCTGGGCTGAGAGACTTTTTTCTTAGAGTCCGCCCTTCCCTGTTCCCCGAAAACGCCTTGATAAGGGAATTTTGGGAGGCCTCGTTCGGATGCGCTTTAAAGACGGAAGATACAAGACCAATAAATTCCACACCTCGGGTGCTGCAGTGCACAGGCCAGGAAAACAGCTTCGACCTGCCCCGCGCATATTTACATGGAGCCTCGGATGGATTTTCGTACAATGTATACAGAGCGGTTTATACATTGGCCCATGCATTTGGCAACATGCTCGCCTGTGAACATGGCAAGGGTCCATTTTCAAATAATGAATGTAAAGACATTTTAAACTTCCAACCATGGCAGGTAGGTAAAGCACTGTATCAAAAAATAAACCTAAAACTTATTTTCAGACTTGATACAGTGAAATCTGTAAAATATTTCAACTGATTGAAACTGTTTTCAGTGTCGATTTTCCTCATTGGACGGGATTTCATGATGATTTTCTTTCATGTCTGGAGTGAGCAGGATACAACATTGCTCAAAGCCATACCTGGGTGATTCCAATCCCCCAGCACCACCCCGTACAGTGTGACCCTCCCCCCGGGGTACAGTGTGACGATCCCCCCTCCCCCCCCCCCCCCGGGGTACAGTGTGAACTCCCCCCACCCCCCAGGGTACTGTGTGAGCCCCCCCCCCCCCCCTTACAGGGTACATAGAAACATAGAAAATAGGTGCAGGAGTAGGCCATTCGGCCCTTCGAGCCTGCACCATCATTCAATATGATCATGGCTGATCATGCAACTTCAGTACCCGATTCCTGTTGTCTCTCCAGACCCCTTGATTCCTTTAGCTTTTGAATATATCTAACAAACTGACCTCAACAACGTTCTGTGGTAGAGAATTCCAAAGGTTCACAATTCTCTGAGTGAAGAAGTTTCTCCTCATCGTGGTCCTAAATGGCTTACCCCTTATCCTTAGATTGTGACCCCTGGTTCTGGACTTCCCCAACATTGGGAACATTCTTCCTGCATCTAACCTGTCCAATCCCATTAGAATGTTATATGTTTTTATGAGATCCCCTCTCATTCTTCTAAATTCCAGTGAATATAAGCCTAGTCAATCCAATCTTTCTTCATATGTCAGTCCTGCCATCCCGGGAATCAGTCTGGTGAACCTTCGCTGCACTGCCTCAATAGCAAGAATGTCCTTCCTCAGATTAGGAGACCAAAACTGTGTTATTCAAGGTGTGGCCTTGGCCTCACCAAGGCCCTGTACAACTGCAGTAAGACCTCCCTGCTCCTATACTCAAATCCTCTCACTATGAAGGCCAACATGCCAGTTGCCTTCTTCACCGCCTGCTGTACCTGCATGCCAAATTTCAATGACTGATGTACCATGACACCCAGGTCTCATTGCACCTCCCCTTTGCCTCACCTGTCACCATTCAGATAATATTCTGCCTTCCTGTTTTTGCCACCAAAGTGGATAACCTCACATTTATCTACATTATACTGCATCTGCCATGCATTTGCCCACTCACCTAACCTGTCCAAGTCACCCTGCAGCCTCTTAGCATCTTCCTCACAGCTCACACTGCCACCCAGCTTAGTGTCATCTGCAAACTTGGAGATATTACATTCAAGTCCTTTGTCTAAATCATTAATGTATATTGTAAATAGCTGGGGTCCCAGCATTGAAACTTGCAGTACACCAGTAGTCACTGCCTGCCATTCTGAAAAGGACCCGTTTATTCCTACTCTTTGCTTCCTGTCTGCCAACCAGTTCTCCATCCACGTCTGTACATTACCCCCAATACCATGTGCTTTAAGTTTGCATACTAATCTCTTGTGTGGGACCTTGTCAAAAACCTTTTGAAACTCCAAATACACCACATCCACTGGTTGTCCCTTGTTCACTCTACTAGTTACATCCTCAAAAAATTCTAGAAGATTTGTCAAGCATGATTTCCCTTTCATAAATCCATGCTGACTTGGACCGATCCTGTCACTGCTTTCCAAATGCGCTGCTATTACATCTTTAATAATTGATTCCAACATTTTCCCCACTACCGATGTCAGGCTAACCGATCTATAATTCCCTGTTTTCTCTCTCCCTCTTTTAAAAAGTGGGGTTACATTAGCTACCTCCAATCTATAGGAACTGATCCAGAGTCTATAGAATGTTGGAAAATGACCACCAATGCATCCACTATTTCTAGGGCCACTTCCTTAAGTACTCTGGGATGCAGATTATCAGGCTCTGGGGATTTATCGGCCTTCAATCCCATCAATTTCCTTAACACAATTTCCTGACTAATAAGGATTTCCTTCGTTTCTCCTTCTCACTAGACCCTCGGTCCCCTAGTATTTCCAGAAGGTTATTTGTGTCTTCCTTATTGAAGACAGAACCAAAATATTTGTTCAATTGGTCTGCCATTTCTTTGTTCCCCAATATAAATTCACCTGATTCTGACTGCAAGGGACCTACATTTGTCTTCACTAATCTTTTTCTCTTCACATATCTATAGAAGCTTTTGCAGTCAGTTTTTATGTTCCCGGCAAGCTTATACTCTTATTTTCCCCCTCCTAATTAAACCCTTTGTCCTCCTCTGCTGAATTCTAAATTTCTCACAGTCCTCAGGTTTGCTGCTTTTTCTGGCCAATTTATATGCCTCTTCCTTGGATTTAGCACTATCCCTAATTTCCCTTGTTAGCCACAGTTGAGCCACCTTCCCCGTTTTGTTTTTACGCTAAACAGGGATGTACAATTGTTGAAGTTCATCCATGTGACCTTTAAATGTTTGCCATTGCCTATCCACCGTCAGCCCTTTAAGTATCATTCGCTAGTCTATCCCAGGCAATTCACGTCTCATACCATCGAAGTTACCTTTCTTTAAGTTCAGGACCCTAGTCTCTGAGTTAACTGTGTCACTCTCCATGTTAATGAAGAATTCTACCATATTATGGTCACTCTTTCCGAAGGGGCCTAGCACAAGAAGGTTGCTAATTAATCCTCTCTCATTACACAACAGCCAGTCTAGGATGGCCAGCTCTCTAGTTGGTTCCTTGACATATTGGTCTTGAAAACCATCCCTTATACACTCCAGGAAATCCTCCTCCACTGTATTGCTACCAGTTTTGATTAGCCAATCTATATGTAGATTAAAGTCACCCATGATAACTGCTGTACCTTTATTACACGCATCCCTAATTTTCTGTTAGATGCCATCCCCAACCTCAGTACTACTGTTTGGTGATCTGTACACAAATCCCACTAGCGTTTTCTGCCCTCTGGTGTTCCGCAGCTGTACCCATACAGATTCCACATCATTAAAGCTAATGTTCTTCCTTACTATTGTGTTAATCTCCTCTTTAACCAGCAACGCTACCCCACCTCCTTTTTCTTTCTGTCTATCCTTCCTGAATATTGAATACCCTTGGATGTTGAGTTCCCAGCCTTGGTCACCCTGGAGCCATGTCTCCATAATCTCAGTTACATCATATTCGTAAACAGCTATCTGCGCAGTTAATTCATCCACCTTATTACGAATGCTCCTCGCATTGAGACACAGAGTCTTCAGGCTTGTTTTATTAACACTCTTTGTCCTTTTAGAATTATGTTGTAATGTTGCCCTTTTTTGATTTTTGCCTTGGATTTCTCTGCCCTTCACCTTTCCTTAACTCCTTTCTACCTTTTACTTCTGCCTCCATTTTACTTCCCTCTGTCTCCCTGCATAGATTCCCATCCCCCTGCCATATTAGTTTAAATCCTCCCCAACAGCACTAGCAAACACTTCCCCTAGAACATCGGTTCCAGTCCTACCCAGGTGTAGACCGTCTGGTTTGTACTGGTCCCACCTCCCCCAGAACCGGTTCCAATGTCCCAGGAATTTGAATCCTTCCCTCTTGCACCATTCCTCAAGCCACGTAGTCATCTTAACTAACCTGCTATTTCTACTCTGACTAGCACTTGGCACTGGTAGTAATCCTGAGATAACTACCTTTGAAGTCCTACTTTTTAATTTAACTCCTAGCTCCCTAAATTCAGCTTGTAGGACCTCATCCCATTTTTTACCTATATCGTTAGTACCTGTATGTACCACAACAGCTGGCTGTTCACCCTCCCCCTCCAGAATGCCCTGCAGCTGCTCCGAGACATCCTTGACCCTTGCACCATGGAGGCAACATACCATCCTGGAATCTCGATTGCGGTGCAGAAACGCCTATCTATTCCCCTTACAATAGAATCCCCTACTACTTTAGCTCTCCCACTCTTTTCCTGCCCTCCTGTGCAGCAGAGCCACCCATGGTGCCATGAACTTGGCTGCTGCTGCCTTCCCCTGATGAACCATCTCTACCAACAGTATCCAAAGTGATATATCTGTTTTGGAGGGAGGTGACCGCAGGGGACCCCTGCACTACCTTCCTACTCCTGCTCTGCCTGATGGTTACCCATTCCCTATCTGCCTTTGTGACCTTTCCCTGCAGTGTGACCAACTCACTAAACGTGTTAGTCACGACATCCTCGGCATCGCGGATGCTCCAGAGTGAATCCATGTGCAGTGTGAGCCCCCCCCCCCGCCCCGGGATACAGTGTGAGCCAACCCCCCACAGGGTACAGTGTGACCCCCCCGGGGTACAGTGTGAGTTCCCCCCCCCCCGCTCACCCCGCCAGGCTCTGCTCCCTGTCCTTCTCCCACTCTCTGGGCCGAAAGGAGTTCAATGGGCCCCGTCTGCCCACTCAGGAAGTTGCAAAAGAACCCTCAGCCACTATTTCAAAGAAGAGCAAGGGAGTGGTACAGAAACCCGATAAGTATGAATGGGAATATCCCCCCAAAAAATGTACACCTCAAATAAGTAAATAAAACCTACATATTTAAAATTAATTAAAATGCAATTTAATTAAATTTTTGAAACAAATGTTTTGCCCCTTGTTTTAAAGGTGCCAAAAATAAGCTTACTTATTTCAGGTCATTAAATCTATAAATAATTGATAACATTTTATTTTTCTGTTTTTTTTAAAACTCTTACAATGCATAAGAATTTCACGAGCATTCGCTGGGCAGAAATTGGGCAACTCACCACCCGCAGAGGCCCTTTTCCCAGGGATGCGTTGGAGCTGTCAAGAAAGTTATGGGTTACAGCCCCACTGCAGGACTTGAGCGCATAATCTAGGCTGATACTTTGGTGGAGTGCTGCGTTGTCAATGATGCCATCTTTTGGATGAACTCCGTCTACATGCTCCGAAGCATGGAAACGACCCCATGGCACTATTCAACCACTTTTCTCCAGTGAGCGCAGGCCATGGCCAAAGCCCAAAATGGCGGCTGCCGCGGGATCTGCCGCAAGTGGGTGGAAGCGAGGTGGCTGACATTTATTTCTCTGAAAATGGCCTGATCAGCCGGCACCAAGGTGCTGAATTTCACCACCGTTGAGTTCCCAGAGGGTTGTCGGAGGTTACAGAGACAGGGAGGAGCGAGGCCATGAAGTGCTTTGAACACAAGGATGAGAATTTTAAAATTGAGACTTTGCTGGACCGGGAGCCAATGTAGGTCAGCGAGCACAGGGGTGATGGGTGAATAGGACTGGGTGCGAGTCAAGACACAGGACAGCAGAATTTTGGATGAGTTCAAGTTTATGGAGGGCAGAAAATGGAAGGTCGTCCAGGGAAGCACATTAGGACATCCTTGTGATAAGGCGTGTTATAAAGCTGTTTTCTTTAATTTTTTCTTGCTCAAAAAGCTGCTGCACTACATGCACTCAGTTAATTTCACAACTACAACTGGAGACAAAGTCTATTTCGATGGGAGTGGGAATCCAGTCGCTGCATATGACTTGGTAAACTGGCAAACCAACGAGCTGGGTATGGTGGAACTGATGATGGTGGGTTACTACGATGGGTCAGCTTTTCCAGGACAAGAGCTTGCACTCAACGAGGAGTCAATCATTTGGAGTGGTGGCTGGAGAAAGGTAAGCCTCCTGGGGAAAACCACATCTGTTTTGCGAGCAACTCCATTTACAACACTTAGATGGCAATACACATAAACCATATGAGAGTGATTGATTCTTGAATGTAAGTTAAAGCAAGCTTTGGGGCAGTTTTGCCTGAATCTGGATCAGCTTGGGTCGTTGTGCTCTGTCGCCCCACAGCCTCTCGAATGCCTTCTGGCTCATTATTGATCGACTTGCTCCCATGTCCAATTCCATGGAGACTGGAGGGCCATTGAGTTTAACTTTTAACATTATCGGAGGGTTTTGGTGGTGAAGGTGTGTATCCCATATACTTCCTCTTCATCCTCAGGTTGAGTTGTCTCTCCTGCTTGTTCAGCGTGATCCTCACTGGATTGGTTGTCCTCTCCTGACTCTGCTATGTGGAGGTCATTTGCACATTCGCTGGAGGTGCCCCATTGTTCCATAGCCCTTGCACACATAGTGCTTGAATCGACATTGATGGGCTATGACAGCCCCCACAGCGCCAACATGGTGTTAATGGATACGCATTCACGGCCCACGGCGGACTCTGAGTCACCCTAGGTCTGGCCTGGAGGTGGGGTAGCGTTGCTGGTTAAAGAGAAGATTAACAGAATAGTAAGGAAGGACATTAGCTTTAATGATGTGGAATCTGTATGGGTTCAGCTGCGGAACACCAAAGGGCAGAAAACGCTAGTGGGAGTCATGTACAGACCCGGAAACAGTAGTAGTGAGGTTGGGGATGGCATCAAACAGGAAATTAGGGATGCGTGCAATAAAAGTACAGCAGTTATCATGGGTGACTTTAATCTACATAACTGGTAGCAATATGGTGGAGGAGGATTTCCTGGAGTGTATAAGGAATGGTTTTCTGGACCAATATGTCGAGGAACCAACTAGAGAGCTGGCCATCCTAGACTGGGTGTTGTGTAATGAGAGAGGATTAATTAACAATTTTGTTGTGCGAGGCCCCTTGTAGGTCTCCTGCAGTCAGAATCAGGTGAATTTATAATGGGGAACAAAGAATTGGCAGTCCAATTGAACAAATACTTTGGTTCTGTCTTCACTAAGGAAGACACAAATAACCTTCTGGAAATACTAGGGGACCGAGGGTCTAGCGAGAAGGAGGAACTGAAGGAAATCCTTATTAATCAGAAAATTGATGGGATTGAAGGCAGATAAATCCCCAGAGCCTGATAGTCTGAGGGGGAGAGTAACCATAATATGGTAGAATTCTTAATTAAGATGGAGAGTGACACAGTTAAATCTGAGACTAGGGTCCTGAACTTAAGGAAAGGTAACTTCGATAGTATGAGACGTGAATTGGGTAGGATAGACTGGAGAATGATACTTAAAGGGTTGATGGTGGATAGGCAATGGCAGACATTTAAAGGTCATATGGATGAACTTCAACAATAGTACACCCGTGTCTGGCGGAAAAATAAAACGGAGAAGGTGGCTCACCCGTGGCTAACAAGGGAAATTAGGGATAGTGTTAAATCCAAGGAAGAGGCATATAAATTGGCCAGAAAAAGCAGCAAACCTGAGGACTGTGAGAAATTTAGAATTCAGCAGAGGAGGACAAGGGGTTTAATTAGGAGCGGGAAAATAAGAGTATAAGTTTGCCGGGAACATAAAAACTGACTGCAAAAGCTACTATAGATATGTGAAGAGAAAAAGATTAGTGAAGACAAATGTAGGTCTCCTGCAGTCAGAATCAGGTGAATTTATAATGGGGAACAAAGAAATGGCAGTCCAATTGAACAAATACTTTGGTTCTGTTTTCACTAAGGAAGACACAAATAACCTTCCGGAAATACTCGGGGACCGAGGGTCTAGCGAGAAGGAGGAACTGAAGGAAATCCTTATTAATCAGGAAATTGATGGGATTGAAGGCAGATAAATCCCCAGAGCCTGATAGTCTGCATCCCAGAGTACTTAAGGAAGTGGCCCTAGAAATAGTGGATGCATTGGTGGTCATTTTCCAATATTCTAGAGACTCCGGATCAGTTCCTATGGATTGGAGGGTAGCTAATGTAACCCCACTTTTTAATAAAGGGAGGGAGAGAGAAAACAGGGAATTATAGATCGATTAGCCTGACATCGGTAGTGGGGAAAATGTTGGAATCAATTATTAAAGATGAAATAGCAGTGCATTTGGAAAGCAGTGACGGGATCGGTCCAAGTCAGCATGGATTTATGAAAGGGAAATCATGCTTGACAAATCTTCCAGAACTTTTTGAGGATGTAACTAGTAGAGTGGACAAGGGAGAACCAGTGGATGTGGACTTTCAAAAGGCTTTTGACAAGGTCCCATACAAAAGATTAGTGTGAAAAATTAAAGCACATGGTATTGGGGGTAATGTATTGACATGGTTAGAGAACTGGTTGGCAGACAGAAAGCAAAGATTAGGAATAAATGGGTCCTTTTCAGAATGGCAGGCAGTGACTAGTGGGGTACCGCAAGGTTCATTGCTGGAACCCCAGCTATTTACAATATACATTAATGATTTAGACGAAGGAATTGAATGTAATATCTCCAAGTTTGCAGATGACACTAAGCTGGGTGGCAGTGTGAGCTGTGAGGAGGATGCTAAGAGGCTGCAGGATGACTTGGACAGGTTAGGTGAGTGGGCAAATGCATGGCAGATGCAGTATAATGTAGATAAATGTGAGGTTATCCACTTTGATGGCAAAAACAGGAAGGCAAAATATTATCTGAATGGTGACAGATGAGGCAAAGGGGAGGTGCAATGAGACCTGGGTGTCATGTTACATCAGTCATTGAAAGTTGGCATGCAGGTACAGCAGGAGGTGAAGAAGGCAAATGGCATGTTGGCCTTCATAGCTAGGGGATTTGAGTATGGGAGCAGAGAAACATAGAAACATAGAAAATAGGTGCAAGAGTCAGCCACCTGGCCCTTCAAGCCTGCACCACCATTCAATAAGATCATGGCTGATCATTCCTTCAGTACCCCGTTCCTGCTTTCTCTCCATACCCCTTGACCCCTTTAGCCGTAAGGGCCATATCTAACTCTCTCTTGAATATATCCAATGAACCGGCATCAACAACTCTCTGCGGTAGGGAATTCCATAGGTTAACAACTCTCTAACTCTCTGAGTGAAGAAGTTCATCCTCATCTCAGTCCTAAATGGCTTACCCCTTATCCTAAGACTATGTCCCCTGGTTCTGGACTTCCCCACATCGGGAACCTTCTTCCTTCATCTAACTTGTCCAGTCCCGTCAGAATTTTATATGTTTCTATGAGATCCCCTCTCATCCTTCTAAACTCCAGTGAATATAGGCCCAGTCGATCCAGTCTCTCCTCATATGACAGTCCTGCCTTCCCAGGAATCAGGCTGGTGAACCTCCGCTGCACTCCCTCAATAGCAAGAACGTACTTCCTCAGATTAGGAGATGGAAACTCAACACAATATTCCAGGTTGGGCCTCACCAAGGCCCTATACAACTGCAGTAAGACTTCCCTGCTCCTATACTCAAATCCCCTTGCTATGAAGGCCAACATACCATTTGCCTTCTTCACCGCCTGCTGTACCTGCATGCCAACCTTCAATGACTGATGAATCATGACACCCAGATCTCATTGCACCTCCCCTTTTCCTAATCTGCCGCAATTCAGATAATATTCTGCCTTCGTGTTTTTGCCCCCAAAGTGGATAACCTCACATATATCCACATTATACTGCATCTGTCATGTATTTGCCCACTCACCTAACCTGTCCAAATCACCCTTCAGCCTCAGCGTCCTCCTCACAGCTCACACCTCTACCCAGTTTAGTATCATCTGCAAACTTGGAGATATGACACTCAATTCCATCATCCAAATCATTAATATATATTGTAAAGAGCTGGGGTCCTAGCACTGAGCCCTGCAGCACTCCACTAGTCACTGCCTGCCATTCTGAAAAGGACCCGTCTTACTGCAGTTGTACAGGGCCTTGGTGAGGCCACACCTTGAATATTGTGTACAGTTTCGGTCTCCTAATCTGAGGAAGGTCATTCTTGCTATTAAGGGAGTTCAGCGGAGGTTCACCAAACTGATTCCTGGGATGGCATGACTGACATATGAAGAAAGACTGGATCGACTAGGCTTATATTCACTGGAATTTAGAAGAATGAGAGGGGATCTCATGAAAACATACAAAATTCTGACGGGATTGCACAGGTTAGATCCAGGAAGAATGTTCCTGATGTTGGGGAAGTCCAGAACCAGGGGTCACAGTCTAAGGCTAAGGGGTAAGCCATTTAGGACCGAGATGAGGAGAAACTTCTTCACTCAGAGAATTGTGAACCTGTGGAATTCTCTACCACAGAAGGTTGCTGAGGTCAGTTCGTTAGATATATTCAAAAGTGAGTTAGATGTGGCCCTTATGGGTAAAGCGATCAAGGGATATGGAGAGAAAGCAGGAATCGGGTACTGAAGTTGCATGATTAGCCATGATCATATTGAATGGTGGTGCAGGCTCGATGGGCTGAATAGCCTACCCCTACACCTATTTTCTATGTTTCTATGTTTCTATGGCCTCTGCGGTTGTGTAGGACCTGCCATGTACAGTTTTGCCTGCTGAAAGCATTTTATGCACAATACTTGCTGGTGAGCTTTGATTCTGTGAAGATATCTGTTTTGTGTTGTTGCTTGTGGTTATGAAAGCCTGGGCTATCGTGATGGCTTTGCTCAGATCTAGGGATTTGGCAGACAGCAGTTTGTGAAGAATGACCTCATGGCCGATTCCAAACATGATAAAGTCCTGCGACATTTCTCCCAAAGATCCTGCAAATTCGTACTGTCCCGCAAGGCATCTCAATTCAGCGACAAAGCTCGCCACGTTCTGGCCCTTGGAGCGATGGTGCATGTAAAGGCAACACCTGGCCATTAAGATGCTCTCCTTTGGCTTGAGGTGTTCCTGAACCAGCATGCACAGCTCTCTGTAAGTCTTGTCCGTTGGTTTGTCCAGTGCCAGCAGATTTTTGAGGAGGCCATATATCGAAGACCCACATACGGTGAGGAGAATCTCCCTGTGCTTGACTGCCGTCTCAGCCTTGTCTAGTTCGTTGGCCCTGAAGTATTGGTCGAGACACTCAACGAAGGCTTCCCAATCATCACCCTCAACAAATCTCTCAAGAATACCAACGGCAGCCATTACCACATGAAAGTTCGTGATCCGTTACTCGTCGCCTATTGTTATGTTCAGAATAACTCCACAAGACTGTATTGTAAACTCAAGCTGTTATGACCTTGGTCTCTTTATTCAGATTCCAGAGTGAGGCAGCAGCATGGTAGATTACCTTTTATACCTGCTTGCCCAGGTGCACCGGTGATCCTTAGGTCTCCCACAGGTGTGCCCCCTGGTGGCAAATCTTACATATTGGTGAGGTTTACATACATACATAACACAAATTAATCCTCAAAGGATGATTTGCAGATAAAGATCTCAAGTACAGTTTAAAAAAAAACTGCACTGTTTCCAATGATCAGTAATTGTTACTAATAAAATGCACTGGCTTTTCGCCTTCAACAATGAAAACTTAATTAACTGCTCTGTAATTTCAACTGATTTAATTGGAACAGAGGAGACTATGGAGCAATTTGACAGAGAGGTTTAGAATTACGAAGGGATGGAACGGAAGTAGATAGAAACAGACTGTATCACTGTTTCCACTGATTGAGGAGTTTAGAATGAGGCGACATAAATCTAAGGTTACGTAAGAACATAAGAACATAAGAAATAGGAGCAGGAGTAGGCCATATGGCCCCTTAAGCCTGCTCCGCCATTTAATACGATCATGGCTGATCCAATTATGGACTCGGGTCCAGTTCCCTGCCCACTCCCCATAACCCCTTATTCCCTTATCGGTTAAGAAACTGTTTATCTCTGTCTTAAATTTATTCAATGACCCAACTTCCACAGCTCTCTGAGGCAGCGAATTCCAAAGATTTACAACCCTCTGAGAGAAGAAATTCCTCCTCATCTCAGTTTTAAATGGGCGCCCCCTTATTCTAAGATCATGTCCTCTAGTTCTAGTCTCCCCTGGCAGTGGAAACATCCTCTCTGCATCCACCTTGTCAAGCCCCCTCATAATCTTATATGTTTCAATAAGATTACCTCTCATTCTACTGAATTCCAATTAAATGCAAGTAATTTGGAATAGAGATTAGGAGAATTTTTTTTTTTACATGGAGGGTTCCGGGGCACTGCTGGAGTGAGTGATTGAAGCAGAGACCCTGTCATCATTTCAGAATCGGTGCTCGAAGGAAAGGGGGATAAAGGGACAGGGGAAGAAGGCAGGCACATGGCAGTAGTACTGTTGCATGTGTGGAGGATGAATACCAACAGGGATTATCTGGGTTGGATGGTGTGTGCCCGTGTGGTCATTTCTAAGTAATTCCATGTAGCTGCACACCTGTACGGATGTCTGCCTTCACTGTTGAAGCATTGCAAGTCATGGTTTTTACCCAGTTTATGTTTTCCGAGCCAAGGTTTTTCCTGATACACCAGTATTTGAACAAAAAATTATTTTTTCAATTGATTTCTTTTCACCAGCTAAACAGAGCTCTGTCATCGGGAGAACAATAATGAGTGATGAGTGATGATCATATGGCTCCGGTTGGGGTGGAGTGTAGAATGTTTCAGTGTAAGGGGTGTCACAGTTGTGTGGGGCGGACTGGTTGGGTTGGGTGCTCTTTACCTTTCCGCCATTGTTCATAGGTTTATATATAACCTTCAGGGCTGCTGACCGAGGGCTCTTTGTTGGCTGGTGGGGACACGATGGGCCGAAATGGCCTCCTTCTGCGCTGTAAATTTCTATGTTTCTATGACTCAGAGTAAAGCCAGTGGAGGTTGTGCATATCAGGAGGAGATTTCCTGCTTCATGACCAGGAGTTCATATCAGGAAATTGCTCACCTCTAGTTCATAAGTTTCTGTCCAACCAGTCAGAATGTTATGGGCTGGGGCTGCACATTGTCCCAATATGCACGAAATACTGTGGATGCTGGAAACCTGAAATAAAAACAGTAAAATAATGCAGCTACTCAGCCGGTCAGGCAACATGTGGAGAGAGAAACAGCGTCAACATTTCAGGTCGATGACCTTTCATCGCAACTGGAGGAAATGAGGGATTTAACAGTTTATGAGCAAGTACAGCGTTTGGAATACTGATTCAGAAAACACCTTCATCTCCAACAACAGTCACTTTCTATAATGACTGATGCTTTTGCCATGATCTGGGAAGTCTTTCTGAAAGAATAACATAGAATTTACGGCACAGAAACAGGCCATTTAGCCCTACAGGTCCGCGCCAGTGTTTATGCTCCACACGCGCCTCCTCCCGCATTCCTTCATCTCACCTAATCAACACACCCTTCTGTTCCTGTCATGTATGTACATTCTGTTTGTAGCCACAAGATGGCGTCATTGTTGGAGGCCACTGAGCAGCACACACATGGTGCTGCTCAGGTATAAAAGGCCAGCCATTTTGAGAGTCAGGCACTTTGGGCCTAAATAAAGCAGAGCCCAGGTTGTACCTTGCTTAGTTAAATAGTACTCAGTTTGAACCTTTGTTACATACATAACAGTTCCTATCTCCCTTCTGTACTTACCTAGCTTCCCCTTGAATACAACTGGTAGATCCAGCCACGAAATGACAGTCTCATTCCACTTGGCATACCGATTATTTGGAAAGCAGTCTCGTGAAGCCTAAATATCTTTAGCAGTAAAAAGTGATCTGGTCAAAAATCTTAGGCACACCCTAAGGACAGGAGGTGCTGGGCTAAAGCCAATATCTTCCTATAAGCTCCAGCTCCTAGTTTGACCAGCGGTCCTAGGACTGCATCACACGCAGCGGAGGAACAGAAAGAAAAGGCGCAGGAGCGCCATGAAAGGTTGCAGTCCGCCGTAAAGGAAAAGTTGAGTTGAGGAAGGAGAATTTATCTAATTGTTCAGAATGACACCGTGTAGACATTTGGGGGTTACATTGGGCATGGCAGGGTATGGAAAACAGGCGGCATTGAATTGGAACTCCGTTGTATGCCCTGCCCCATATTCAGTTCCACTCAAAGGGATTTTCGGGTGTGTCGCATAAAAGGCGTTAAATAAAATTCTGCCTTCCCCACAAGTCCAATTTCACCTCAAACACTCAAGAAGCTCGACACCATCCAGGACAAAGCAGTCCGCTTGATTGGTGCCCCATCCACCACCTTCAACATTCACTCCCTCCACCACCGGCGCACCGTGGCTGCAGTGTGTACCATCTATAAGATGCACTGCAGCAACTCGCCAAGGCTTCTTTGGCAGCACCTCCCAAACCCCTGACCTCTACCATCTAGAAGGACAAGGGCAGCAGGCACATGAGAGCACCACCACCTCCACGTTCCCTTTCAAGTTATACACCATCCTGACTTGGAAATATATCGGCCATTCCTTCATCGTCGCTGGGTCAAAATCCTGGAACTCCCTCCCTAACAGCACTGTGGGAGCACCTTCACCACACGGACTGGGGGTCGTAACCAAGTCAGTTACGTTACCACCCCCAATCGAGGTGCTGGGGAATTTGTGCCCCATAGAATCTTAGAGCTCAGCAGGAGGCCATTTGGTCCATCATGCCTTTGCCAGCTCTTTGAAAAAGCTATCCAATTAGTCCCACTCTCCCTGCTCTTTCCCCATAGCACTGCAGAATTTTCCTTTGCAAGTATTTATCCAATTCCATTTTGAAAGTTACTATTTAATGTGCTTCCACCATCCTTTTAGGCTGTGCTTTCCAGGTCTTAACACACTGCGTAAAAACAATTCTTTTCTCCCACCTCGCTCTTTTATTCATGATCTTAAATCTGTGTCCTCTGGTTACCCTTCTACCAATAGAAACAGTTTCTCCCTATTTACTCTATTAATACCCTTCATGATTTTTAACACATCAACCAAATCTCCCTTTAATCTTCTCTGCTGTAAGGAAAACAACCGCAACTTCTCCAGTCTGTCCACATAACTGAAGTCCCTCATCCCTGGAATCATTCTCTTAAATCTTCTCTGCACCCTCGCCAAGGCATTTCGGAACCATGCACATATATCTTGGAGTCCCGATACTTCCGTGATGCTCCTGTTTGAGAAGTGCACCCATCCTCATTTGAGAAGTGTACCCATCCAATCTTCTCTTCTTAGGCAGGTCCTTGGAGTCGAGGATAATTTGCTTCCAACTAATATGAGTTCTCAGGTGACTGATGAGTCCAATGCAGGATCTACAAGTCTCTGTCACAGGTGGGGCAGATGGTGGTTGAAAGGACGGGTGAGTGGGGGGCTTGGGTTGTCATGCACTCCTTCCACTGTTTGTGCTTGGCTTCCGCTTGCTCCCGGAGAAGAGACTCGGTGTTCGGCACCTTCCCGGATGCTTCTCCTCCACTTTGAGTGGTCTTGGTCCAGGGATTCGCAGGTGTCGGTGGGGATGTTGCACTTTTTCAAGGAGGCTTTGAGGATGTCCTTGAAATGTTTCCTCTGCCCACCTGGGGCTTGCCTACTATGTTGGAGCTCTGAGTTTGAGTGCTTGTTTTGGGAGTCTAGTATCAGGCATGTGGACGATGTGGCCCATCCATTGGAGCTGATCAAGCGTGGCCAATGCTTCAATAAAGAGAACATCTGAGATGCCATATTGACATTCAATGTACTATTTTACATTGCTCGGTGAATTGATGTTAAATGTTTGTTTCATTTAAGGTTCCTCGGTTGGTTTGCTCTGGATATTGCCCTCTGGGCACAAGGAAAATAGCCAGAAGAGGGCAACCCGTTTGTTGTTTTGATTGCACGCAATGCGCTGACGGCGAGATCAGTAACACCACAGGTGTGTGTGGGTTCTTCCACTAGTTTACTTTATTCATTGAATCAATTCATTTTTACTGACCGAGTTTCTTTTTACAGCAAGTAATCAGGAAGGCAAATGGAATGTTGGCCTTTATTGCAAGGGGTATAAAAGCAGAGAAGTCCTGCTACAACTGTACAGGGTATTGGTGAGGCCACACCTGGAGTACTGTGTACAGTTTTGGTCTATTTAAGGAAGGAAGGCTGTTTAGAGAAGGTTCACTAGGTTGATTCCAGAGATGAGGGGGTTGACTTATGAAGATAGGTTGGGAGTATACACATTGGAGTTCAGAAGAATGAGAGGTGGATCTTATCGAAACATGTAAGATAATGAGGGGGCTCGACAAGGTGGAAGCAGCGAGGATATTTCCACTCATAGGGGAATCTAAAACTAGGGGACATAGTCTCAGAATAAGGAGCCGCACATTTAAAACTGAGATGAGGGTAAATCTTTGGAATTATCTGCCCCAGAGAGCTGTGGAGGCTGGGTCATTGAATGTATTTAAGACGGAGATAGACAGATTTTTGAGCGATAAGAGAATAAAGGATTATGGGGAGCGGACAGGGAAGTGGAGCTGATTCCATGATCAAATCAGCCATGGTCTTATTGAATGGCAGAGCAGGCTCGAGGGGCCAAATGGCCTACTCCCGCTCCTATTTCTTATGTTCTTATGTTATGTTCTTTTTCTTTCTATTCTCCTAGATTCCATAGATTGTATCAAATGCCCCTCGGAATACTGGTCCAATCAGGGAAAAGACCGATGCATCAAAAAGGAAATTGAGTTTCTTTCCTCCAAGGAGACCCTCGGATTGATATTAATGGTTATTGCAGTAGTTGGAGCGTCTGTAACAATGACCGTTGCTTTTATATTCTTTAAGTATCGAGACACTCCAATTGTCAAGGCCAACAACTCAGAGCTAAGTTTCCTCCTGCTTTTCGCATTAACCCTTTGCTTTCTCTGCTCGCTCACATTCATTGGTGAACCCTCCGTCTGGTCTTGCATGTTACGCCACACAGCGTTTGGAGTCACCTTTGTTCTCTGCATCACTTGTGTTTTGGGGAAAACAATTGTGGTGCTGACAGCTTTTAAGGCAACTCTTCCCAACAACAGCAGGATGAAGTGGTTCGGACCTACCCAGCAACGACTGAGTGTATTCATCCTCACAGCAGTTCAGGGTTTAATTTGCACTCTCTGGTTGACTTTATCACCTCCCATTCCAATGAAAAACACGCAGTACTACAGAGAGATTATTATTGTAGAATGTGACGTGGGCTCTGTGGTCGCTTTCTCCTCTGTGTTAGGTTACATTGGTTCTCTATCTTGTGTGTGCTTTATCCTTGCTTTTTTAGCGCGAAATCTGCCGGATAATTTTAACGAGGCTAAATTCATAACTTTTAGCATGCTGATCTTCTGTGCAGTTTGGCTCACCTTCATTCCAGCCTATGTCAGCTCTCCTGGGAAATACACTGTAGCTGTGGAAGTCTTTGCTATTTTGGCTTCTAGCTTTGGGCTCCTACTTTGTATATTTCCTCCAAAATGTTATGTAATATTGTTAAAGCCAGAAGAGAATACTAAAAAACACATGATGGGTAAAGTGCCTTCAAAGAACTGTTAAATATCTGAAATACATTTGAAGATCTGTTTACGCTTTAATTAGTCTTCCATTAAAATGAAGATGTGCAGTTATTATTATACAATACACTTTACTCTCTATAAAACGTCTATGAAGTTCTGAGTCAAACATTCACAACAGAAAATATGCAGCACATTTATTTGCAGTGATTAATTTGCAATTGCTTGCATTCAACAATATCAAAATCTCCTGGCTTTTAAGTGGCATTTAAGATCCTTCATTCCGCATAGGGACAGTAGGGGAGCAGTTAAGGTACTGCAGCGGTAAGCCAAAGAAAGTGCGCGAGTTGCAATTCCACTGTGGCAGTTTGAGAATTTTAATTCAGTTTAAATAAAAATTTGGAAATAAAAAGCTTGTATAAGTAAAAGTTACCATGAAGCTATCGTAAAACCCCAACAGGTTCACTAATGTCCAGCAACATCCGTGTCTAGGGAAGGCAAACTACCGTCCTTACCCAGTCTGGTCTATATGTGACTCCAGTCCCACACTTTGACTCTTAACTGCCTTCTTAACTGCCGAGCAAGCCACTCGGTTGGGCAATACAGGACGGCCTTGCCAGTGGTAATAATAAGGGAAGTAGGGCAGGGTGTTAAAACGAGCAGGTGACCCACTGCCCCACACTCCTCGCCCAGCCGGAACAGTAAAAATTGACACTGTGCTGCGGAAACAAAAATTGTAGCTATCAAGAAGCCACAGATGAAAAAAGATTCACCAATGAAAAATCTAAAGTAAGGCAAACAGTACAACTAAAAACCTGAATGAAAAATAAGCATTACAGCTAAACAAGGTGCTACAGCTATGAGCAGCACTCCCCAATGGATTAAAGCAGTCTCCAAAACAATGCCTGATTTCAAAGGTGTTCTGAATTATATCTGCACAGTCCTGGATGTTCTGCGCAGCCTATTCTTTTTATTGCGTGGTCCCTTTAAATTTCTGCGCATGCGCGGTATTTACAATGTAAAAGCCAGTGAGTGACCTCCGCGGGACCTTTCCCATTACTGCGCGGGCACGTAGTTTAGAGGAAACATCCAATGATGATTTACTGTCTAATAAAATATTGCTGTGTGCAATCATTCTCCACCCGCGCAGTAGAGGCACTGATATGGAAATTCAAATGTGGGCATGTTTTACTCAGAATGATCCGTTTACTCTCTCAGGTGAAATAGACTCAGGAGCAAACCAGGGCATCCTACAGAAACATGATCCACCATGGTGGCATCTATCCAACTCTTCCATAGCACTCAATATGAGCACAGAGCACCGATACCTTGGTCAGTGATACAGAATGGGATTCCCCATGTAACACTATTGAACAACAGCAAAAACTTGCATTTACATGACACTTTTATGTACGAAAATGAACCAAGGTACTTTACAAAACCAGAATCACTTAGAAATTGACCAAAGGAGCCAAAGAATGAGATATTACTATAGACCATCAAATAGTGGGAAGGAGATAGAGGAACAAATTTGCAGTCAAATTACAGAAAGATGTAAGAACTACAGAATAGTGATGATGGAGAACCTCAATTAATGTAATATAGACTGGAATAGTAACAGTGTAAAGGACAAGGAAGGGGAGGAATTCCTGAAGTGTGCCAACCTACTCAACCTATCTTCATAAGTCAACCCCCTCATCTCCAGAATCAACCTAGTGAACCTTCTCTGAACAACCTCCAATGCAAGTATATCCTTCCTTAAATATGGAGATCAAAACTGTACACAGTACTCTAGGTGTGGCCTCACCAATACCCTGTACAGTTGTAGCAGGACTTCTCTGCTTTTATACTCCATCCCCCTTGCAATAAAGGCCAACATTCCATTTGCCTTTCTGATTACTTGCTGCACCTGCATACTAACTTTTTGTGCTTCATGCACAAGGACCCCCCAGGTCCCTCTGTATTGCAGCACTTTGTGCGTAGTTATGTAAAAGTACAAGGTACAATGAAGCATAACATACTTAACTGGATGAGGGCTAACATGAGTGAGTTAAAAGGGATCTGGCCCAGATGGATTGGAATCAAAAATTGGTTGGCAAAACAGTAATTGGACAATGGGAGGCCTTTACAGTGGAGCTGGCCCGGGTAGATTATAGACATATTCCCATGAGGGCATTAGGAAGGACATCCAAAGCTAGAGCTCCCGAGATGACTAAATATGTTGAGGTTAAGATGGGAAATAAAAAGGAGGCTTATGTCAATTGTAACGTTCATAATTCAGTAGAAATCCAAGCTGATTACAAAAAGTACAGAGGAGAACTGAAAAATGTAATAGGAGGGGTAACGAGACTGTGTGACAACAGATTAATGGGTAACATAAAAGGGAATTTTAACTAAAACCATCCCAATAATTCATAATCAAGATGCAATTGGAATGGGTGAAATTTCAAACAATCACTGTCACAAGAGAAAAAGTACGAGGAAAACTAATGGGAGTAAAGGCGGACAAGTCCCCTGGACCTGATGGCCTGCATCCTAGGGTCCTAAAAGAAATGGCTGCAGAGATAGTGGATGCATTGGTTGTAATCTACCAAAATTCCATGGATTCTGGGGAGGCCCCAGCGGATTAAAAAACCGCAAAAGTAACACCCCTATTTAGGAAAGGAAGGAGACAGAAAGCAGGAAACTATAGACCGGTTAGCCTACCATCTGTCATTGGGAAAATGCTGGAGTCTATTATTAAGGAAGTAGTAGCAAGACATTTAGAAAATCATAATTCATTTGAGCAGAGTCAGCAAGGTTTTATGAAAGGGAAATCATATTTGACAAATTTGCTGTAGTTCTTTGAGGACGTAATGAGTAGAGTGGGTAAAGGGCAACCAGTAGATGTAGTGTATTTGGATTTCCAGAAAGCATTCGATAAGGTGCCACATAAAAGATGACTGCACAAGATAAGAGCTCACGGGGTTGGGGGTAATCTATTAGCATGAATAGAGGATTGGCTTACTAACAGAAAACAGAGAGACGGGATAAATGGGTCATATTCCGGTTGGCAAACTGTAACTAGTGGGGTGCCACAAGGATCAGTGCTGGTACCTCAACTATTTACAATCTATATTAATGACTTGGATGAAGGGACCGAGTGTAATGTAACAAATTTGCTGATGATACAAAGATAGACGGGAAAGCAAGTTATGAGGAGGGTGCAAAGAATCTGCAAAGGGATATAGATAGGTTAAGTGAGTGGCCAAAAATTTGACAGATGGAGTATAATGTGAGACAATGTGAGGTGATCCATTTTGATAGGAAAAATATAAAAGCAAATTATTATTTAAATGGAGAGAGATTATAAAATGCTGAGGTATTGAGGGATCTGAGGGTTCTTGTACATGAAGCAAAACAAGTTAGTATGCAGGTACAGCAAGGAATTAGGAAGGAAATGGAATGTTGGCCTTTATTGCAAGGGTGATGGAGTATAAAAGCATGGAAATCCTGCTACAACTATACAGGGTATTGGTGAGACCACACCTGGAGTACTGCATACAATTTTGGTCTCCGTGTTTAAGGAGGGATATACTTGCATTGGAGGCTGTTCAGAAAAAGTTGACAAGGTTGATTCCTGAGAAGAAGGGGTTATCTTATGAAGAAAGATTGAGCAGGTTGGGCCTATACTCATTGGAGTTTAGAAGAATGGGAGATGATATTATTGAAATATATAAGATTCTGAAGGGGTTTGACAGGGTAGTTGCAGAGAGGATGTTTCCCTTCATGGGGGAATCTAGAACCATGGGATATAGTTTCAGAATAAGGTGTCACCCACGGAAATGAGGAGGAATTTCTTCTCTCAGAGGGTTGTGAGTCTTTGGAATTCTCTACCCCAGAGAGCTGTGGAGGCTGGTTATATTTAAGGTGGATATAATTTTGAATGACAAGGGAGTGAAGGGTTATGGGGAACAGGCAGGGAAGTGTTGTTGAGGTCAAGTTCAGATCAGCCATGATCTTATTGAATGGTGGAGCAGGCTCGAGGGACCAAATGGCCTACTCCTGCTCCTATTTCTTACGTACTTATGTAACCAGAAGTGTTTTAGAAACATAGAAACATAGAAAATAGGTGCAGGAGTAGGCCATTTGGCCCTTTGAGCCTGCACCACCATTCAATAAGATCATGGCTGATCATTCACCTCAGTACCCCTTTCCAGCATTCTCTCCATACCCCTTTATCCCTTTATCCATAAGGGCCATATCTAACTCCCTCTTGAATATATCCAATGAACTGGCATCAACAACTCTCTGTGGTAGGGAATTCCACAGGTTAACAACTCTCTGAGTGAAGAAGTTTCTCCTCATCTCAGTCCTAAATGGCCTACCCCTTATCCTAAGACTGTATCCCCTGGTTCTGGACTTCCCCATCATCAGGAACATTCTTCCCACATCTAACCTGTCCAGTCCCGTCAAAATCTTATATGTTTCTATGAGGTCCCCTCTCATCCTTTTAAACTCCAGTGAATAAAGGCTCAGTTGATCCAGTCTCTCCTCATATGTCAGTCCAGCCATCCCGAGAATCAGTCTGGTGAACCGTCGCTGCACTCCCTCAATAGCAAGAACATCCTTCCTCAGATTAGGAGACCAAAACTGAACACAATATTCCAGGTGAGGCCTCACCAAGGCCCTGTACAACTGCAGTAAAACCTCCCTGCTCCTATACTTAAATCCCCCAGTTATGAAGGCCGACATGCCATTTGCCTTCTTCACCGCCTGCTGTACCTGCATGCCAACTTTCAATGACTGATGTACCATGACACCCAGGTCTCGTTGCACCTCCCCTTTTCCTAATCTGCCACCATTCAGATAATATTCTGCCTTCAATTTTTGCCCCCAAAGTGGATAACCTCACATTTATCCATATTATACTGCATCTGCCATGCCTTTGCCCATTCACCTAACCTGTCCAAGTCACTCTGCAGCCTCTTAGCGTCCTCCTCACAGCTCACACCGCCACCCAGCTTAGTGTCATCTGCAAACTTGGAGATATTACACTCAATTCTTTCATCCAAATCATTAATGTATATTGTAAATAGCTGGGATCCCAGCACTGAGCCCTGCGGCACCCCACTAGTCACTGCCTGCCATTCTGAAAAGGACCTGTTTATCCTGACTCTCTGCTTCCTGTCTGACAAGCAGTTCTGTATCCACATCAGTACATTACCCCCAATACCATGTGCTTTAATTTTGCACACCAATCTCTTGTTTGCAACCTTGTCAAAAGCCTTTTGAAAGTCCAAATACACCATATCCACTGGTTCTCCCTTGTTCACTCTATATCCTCAAAAAATTCCAAAAGATTTGTCAAACATGATTTCCCTTTCATAAATCATAGAAACATAGAAAATAGGTGCAGGAGTAGGCCATTCGGCCCTTCGAGCCTGCACCGCCATTCAATGAGTTCATGGCTGAACATGCAACCTCAGTACCCCTTTCCTGCTTTCTCGCCATACTCCTTGATCCCCCTAGTAGTAAGGACTACATCTAACTACTTTTTGAATATATTTAGTGAATTAGCCTCAACAACTTTCTGTGGTAGAGAATTCCACAGGTTCACCACTCTCTGGGTGAAGAAGTTTCTCCTCATCTCGGTCCTAAATGGCTTACCCCTTATCCTTGGACTGTGACCCCTGGTTTTAGACTTCCCCAACATTGGGAACATTCTTCCTGCATCTAACCTGTCTGAACCCGTCAGAATTTTAAACGTTTCTATGAGATCCCCTCTCATTCTTCTGAACTCCAATGAATACAAGCCCAGTTGATCCAGTCTTTCTTGATATGTCAGTCCCGCCATCCCAGGAATCTGTCTGGTGAACCTTCGCTGCACTCCCTCAATAGCAAGAATGTCCGTCCTCAAGTTAGGAGACCAAAACTGTACACAATACTCCAGGTGTGGCCTCACCAAGGCCCTGTACAACTGTAGCAACACCTCCCTGCCCCTGTACTTAAATCCCCTCGCTATGAAGGCCAACATGCCATTTGCTTTCTTAACTGCCTGCTGTACTGCATGCCAACCTTCAATGCCTGATGTACCATGACACCCATGCACCTCCCCTTTTCCTAATCTGTCACCATTCAGATAATAGTCTGTCTCACATTTATCCACATTATACTTCATCTGCCATGCATTTGCCCACTCACCTAACCTATCCAAGTCACTCTGCAGCCTCATAGCATCCTCCTCGCAGCTCACACTGCCACCCAACTTAGTGTCATCCGCAAATTTGGAGATACTACATTTAATCCCCTCGTCTAAATCATTAATGTACAGTGTAAACTGCTGAGGCCCCAGCACAGAACCTTGCGGTACCCCACTAGTCACTGCCTGCCATTCTGAAAAGTACCCATTTACTCCTATTCTTTGCTTCCTGTCTGACAACCAGTTCTCAATCCATGTCAGCACACTACCCCCAATCCCATGTGCTTTAACTTTGCACATTAATCTCTTGTGTGGAACCTTGTCGAAAGCCTTCTGAAAGTCCAAATATACCACGTCAACTGGTTCTCCCTTGTCCACGCTACTGGAAACATCCTCAAAAAATTCCAGAAGATTTGTCAAGCATGATTTCCCTTTCACAAATCGATGCTGACTTGGACCGATCCTGTCACTGCTTTCCAAATGTGCTGTTATTTCATCTTTAAAAATTGATTCCAACATTTTCCCCACTACTGATGTCAGGCTAATTACCCGTTTTCGCTCTCCCTTTTAAAAAAAGTGGTGTTACATTAGCTACCCTCCAGTCCATAGGAACTGTTCTAGAATCGATAGACTGTTGGAAAATGATCACCAATGCATCCACTATTTCTAGGGCCACTTCCCTAAGTACTCTGGGATGCAGACTATCAGGCCCCGAGGATTTATCAGCCTATAGTCCCATCAATTTCCCTAACACAATTTCCTGCCTAATAAGGATATGCTTCACTTCCTCCTTCTCACTAGACCCTCGGTCCCCTAGTACTTCCGGAAGGTTTTTTGTGTCTCCCTTCGTGAAGCCAGAACCAAAGTATTTGTTCAACTGGTCTGCCATTTCTTTGTTCCCCATTATAAATTCACCTGAATCTGACTGCAAGGGACCTACGTTTGTCTTCACTAATCTTTTTCTCTTCACATATCTATAGAAGCTTTTGCAGTCAGTTTTTATATTCCCGGCAAGCTTCCTCTCATACTCTATTTTTCCCCTCCTAATTAAACCCTTTGTCCTCCTCTGCTGAATTCTAAATTTCTCACAGTCCTCAGGTTTGCTGCTTTTTCTGGCCAATTTATAAGCTTCTTCCTTGGATTTAACACTATCCTTAATTTTCCTTTTATAAATGTATAAATAGCAAAAGGGTAGTCAAAGGAAATAACGGTGAAAGCTGTGGAGGCTGTGGCCACAATCTTCCAATCCTACTTAGATACGGAGAGTTGGAACTGTTACATCTCTAGTTAAAAAGGGCGGGGGATAAACCCGGCAACTCCAGGCCAATCAGTCTTACGTCGGTACTGGGGAAACTTTAAGAGACAATAAATTGGGATAAAATTATTTGGCCTTTGGAAAAGTATGGGTAATAAATTAAATTCAACATGAATTTATTAAAGGCAAATCATGTTTGACTAACTTGATCGCGTTCTTTTATGAAGTAACAGGGAGGGTTGATGAGGGTAGTGCAGATAATGATGTGTCTGTGGACTTTCAAAAGGCATGTGACAAAGTATCACATAATAGACTTGTTGGCAAAATTAAAGCCCAAAGGGACAGTGGCAGCTTGGATACAAAATTGGCCAAGGGACAAAAAGCATACAGTGAAGGGTTGTTTTTGAGACTGGAGGGTAATGTGCAGCATTGTTGCAAGAGGTCGATATTGGGACCACTGCTCAGTTTGATAGATATTAATGACCTGGACTTGGGTGCACAGGGCATAATTTCAAAGTTTGCAGATGACACAAAACTTGGAAATGTAGCAAACAATGAAGAGGATAGTAACAGACTTCAGGAGGACATGGATAGATTGGTGAAATGGGCAGACAGATGGCCGCTGAAGTTTGACGCAGAGAAGTGTGAAGTGATACATTTTGGTCGGAAGAATGAGGAGAGGCAATATGAACAAAATAGTAGAATTTAAAAGGAATGCGCAGGAACAGAGAGACCTGGGTTATATGTACACAAGTCTTTGAAGGTGGCAAGACAAGTTGAGAAGGCTGTTAAAAAAGCATGCGCGATGCTTGGCTTTCTTAATATAGGAATAGGTTACAAAAACAAGGAAGTTTGAAACACTAGTTAGGGCTCAGCTGGAGTATTGTGTCCAATTCTGGGTGCCACACTTTAGGAAGGATTTCAAAGGCCTTGGAGAGGGTGCAGAGGAGATTTACTAGAATCAAGACCTTGGGGGTGAAATTGCTCAGTGCCCCAATTGGGGCGTTAACTGACTCACGCCGGGACTTCCTGTGCCCTATGCGGAAGTCCCGCCCCAGCTGCGAAACTGCGGTTACCGTCCCTCCCAGGAAATGGAGCGCAATGTCGAGTGCTCCACTTGTTTCTGGGATGGGCCTGGGGGCGCTCTGACACGTTTCAATACCCCTCCCCTTCGGTTAAAGGGAAGGGCCGCTGTGCACCCTGCCTGGCCTCTGATGTCCTCCACCAGGCCACCAGGGTGGCGTAGTGCCAAGGCCGCAGCCTGCCCCCAAAACGGAGTGCCAGGCTGCACGCCAAAGAAACAAAGAATGGGTGAGTTGGCCGGAAAATAAAAATGTCGCTGCGTGGCGCTCCCGACCTCCCCTGACATCGCCGCGGCCTCGTGGGGTGCTAGCGAATTTCAGCCGCGGGGCAGAAAGGGGTTGGCGCACAGCACTAAGGAGTCACGGTGCACGGTGATGATGTCAGTGACGGTTTTGCGCGGCCCGGGGCGCGACCAGTGGGGAGTGGTGCTACCGTCGCAGCGCCTGCACTAACTCCCACGCAATTTCGCGGGAGCCGGTAGCCCCCCCCCCCACCACCAGCTTAACCCCCCCACCCCCGCGTAAAAACAGTTCCTTCTGGAGGCGCTAACGCAAGTCGTAAACCAGGCTATTTCGCCCCCTTGTATTTATATAGCAGTTTTAATGTAGTAAAACATCCCAAGGCGCTTCGCAGGGGTGTCATAAAACAAAATCTGACACCGAGTCACGTAAGGAGAATTTGGGGCAGGTCAAAGAGGTAGGGTTTAAGGAGCGTCTTAAAGCAGGAAAAAGAGGTAGAGAGGGAGAGAGGCTTAGGGAGGGAATTCCAGAGCTTAGGGCCCAGGCAGCTGAATGCACGGCCACCAATGGCTGAGCGATTAAAATCAGAGATGCTCAAGAGGTCAGGATTAGAAGTGCACAGTATCTCGGGGGGGGGGATGTGGGGCTAGAGGAGATTACAGAGATAGGGAGGGGAGAGGCATTGGAGGGATTTGAAATCTAGGATGAGAATTTTAAAATCAAGGTATGCTTAGCCGGGAGACAAAGTAGGTCAGCGAGCACAGGGGTGATGGGTGAACAGGACTTGATCTAAGTTAGGAAATGAGCAGCCCAGTTTTGGATGACCTCAAGTTTACGTAGGGTAGATGTTGGGAGGCCAGCCAGGAGAGCGCTGGAGTAGTCAAGTCTAGAGGTAACAAAGGCATGTATGAGGCTTTCAGTAGCAGAAGAGCTGAGGCAAGGGCAGAGATGAGCGATGTTGCAGAGGTGGAAATAGGTGGTTCAGTGCACCAATCACCCCCGGTGCTTGCTGACCTGCATTGGCTCCCTGTTAACCAATGCCTCGATTTTAAAATCATAACAGGGATGAGGGACTTCAGTTATGTGGAGAGACTGGAGAAGTGAGGGTTGTTCTCCTTAGGGCAGAGAAGTTGAAGAGGAGATTTGATAGAGGTGTTCAAAATCATACAGAGTTTTGATGGAGTAATTAAGGAGAAACTGTTTTTGGGTACTGTTGGGAGAGATGACTCATCAGGGGAAGGCAGCAGCAGCCAAGTTCATGGCACCATGGGTGGCTCTTCTGCACAGGAGGGCAGGAAAAAGAGTGGAAGAGCTATAGTGATAGGGGATTCAATTGTAAGGGGAACAGATAGGTGTTTCTGCAGCTGCAAACGAGATTCTAGGATGGTATGTTGCCTCCCTGGTGCAAGGGTCCAGGATGTCTTGGAGCGGCTGCAGTGCATTCTGGAGGGCGAGGGGGAACAGCCAGCTGTCATGGTGCATATAGGTACTAACGATATAGGTAGAAAACGGGATGAGCTTCTACAAGCTGAATTTAGGGAGCTGGGAGTTAAATTAAAAAGAATGACCTCAAAGGTAGTAATCACAGGATTGTTACCAGTGCCACGTGCTAGTCAGAGTAGGAATTGCAGGAGAGTTCAGATGAATACATGGCTTGAGGAATGGTGCAAGGAGGAGGGATTCAAATTCCTGGGGTATTGGAACCGGTTCTGGGGGAAGTGGAACCAGTATAAACCGGACGGTCTGCACCTGGGCAGGACCAGAACCTATGTCCGAGGCAGAGTGTTTGCTAGTGCTGTTGGGGAGGGGTTAAACTAATATGGCAGGGGGGTGGGAACCTATGCAGGGAGACAGAGGGAAGTAAAATGGGGACAGAAGCAAAAGTTAAAAAGAAGAAAAGTAAAAGTAGGGGGCAGAGAAACCCAAGACAAAAATCAAAAAGGGCCACATTACAGCAAAATTCTAAAGGGACCTTTGTTAAAAAGACAAGCCTGAAGGCTCTGTGCCTCAATGCGAGGGGGATTCGTAATACGGTGGACGAATTAACTGCGCAGACAGCTATTAACGAATATGATATAATTGGGATTACGGAGACATGGTTTCAGGGTGACCAAGGCTGGGAACTCAACATCACAGGGATTATTCAACATTCAGGAAGGATCGACAAAAAGGAAAAGGAGGTGGGATGGTGTTGCTGGTTAAAGAGGAAATTAACGCAATAGTAAGTAAGGACATTAGCTTGGATAATGTGGAATCTGTATGGGTAGAGATGCGGAATATCAAGGAGCAGAAAACACTAGTGCGGGTTCTGTACAGATCACCAAACAGTAGTAATGAGGTTGGGGACAGCATCAAACAAGAAATTAGCGAGGTGTGCAATAAAGGTACAGCAGTTATCATGGGCGACTTTAATCTACATATAGATTGGGCTAACCAAACTGGTAGCAATACAGTGGAGGAGGATTTTCTGGAGTGTATTAGGGGTGGTTTCTAAACCAATATGTCGAGGAACCAACTAGAGGACTGGCCATCCTAGACTGGGTGATGTGTAATAAGTAATTGGCAATCTTGTTATGCGAGGCCCCTTGGGGAAGTGTGACCATAATATGGTAGAATTCTTTATTAAGATGGAGAGTGACGCAGTTAATTCAGAGGCTAGGGTCCTGAACTTAAGGAAAGGTAACTTCGATGGTATGAGATGTGAATTGGCTAGAATAGACTGGTGAATGACACTTAAAGGGTTGACGGTGGATAGGCAATGGCAAATATTTAAAGATCACATGGATGAACTTCAACAATTGTACATGCTTGTCTGGAGTAAAAATAAAACGGGGAAGGTGGCTCAACCGTGACTAACAATGGAAATTAAGGATAATGTTAAATATAAGGAAGAGGCTTATAAATTGGCCAGAAAAAGCAGCAAACCTGAGGACTGTGAGAAATTTAGAATTCAGCTGAGGAGGACAAAGGTTTTAATTAGGAGGGGGAAAATAGAGTATGAGAGGATGCTTGCTGGGAACATAAAAACTGACTGCAAAAGCTTCTATAGATATGTGAAGAGAAAAAGATTAGTGAAGACAAATGTAGGTTTCTTGCAGTCAGAATCAGGTGAATTTATAATGGGCAACAAAGAAGTGGCAGGCCAATTGAACAAATACTTTGGTTCTGTCTTCACGAAGGAAGACACAAATAACCTTCCAGAAATACTAGGGGACCGAGGGTCTAGTGAGAAGGAGGAACTGAAGGAAATCCTTATTATTCAGGCAATTGTGTTAGGGAAATTGTTGGGATTGAAGGCCAATAAATCCCCAGAGCCTGATAGTCTGCATCCCAGTGTACTTAAGGAAGTGACCCTAGAAATAGTGGATGCATTGGTGATCATTTTCCAACAGTCTATCGACTCGAGATCAGTTCTTATGGACTGGAGGCTAGCTAATGTAATAAAACTTTCAAAAAAAGGAGGGAGAGAGAAAACAGGGAATTAGAGACCGGTTAGCCTAACATCGGTAGTGGGGAAAATGTTGGAATCAATTATTAAAGATGAAATAGCAGCGCATTTGAAAAGCAGTGACAGGATCGGTCCAAGTCAACATGGATTTATGAAAGGGAAATTATGCTTGACAAATCTTCTGGAACTTTTGGAGGATGTTACTAGTAGAGTGGGCAAGGGAGAACCAGTGGATGTGGTGTATTTGGACTTTCAAAAGGCATTTAACAAGGTCCCACACAAGAGATTGGTGTGCAAAATTAAAGCACATGGTTTTGAGGATAATGTATTGACGTGGATACAGAACTGGTTGGCAGACAGGAAGCAGAGAGTCGGGATAAACGGGTCCTTTTCATTCAGAATGGCAGACAGTGACTAGTGGGGTGCCGCAGGGCTCAGTGCCGGGACACCAGCTATTTACAATATACATCAATTATTTAGATGAAGGAATTGAGTGTAATATCTCCATGTTTGCAGATGACACGAAGCTGGGTGGCGCTGTGAGCTGTGAGGAAACATAGAAACATAGAAAATAGGTGCAGGAGTAGGCCAATTACCCCTTCGAGCCTGCACCACCATTCAATAAGATCATGGCTGATCATTCACCTCAGTACCCCTTTCCTGCTTTCTCTCCATACCCCTTGATCCCTTTAGCCGTAAGGGCCATATCTAACTTCCTCTTGAATATATCCAAAGAACTGGCATCAACAACTCTCTGTGGTAGAGAATTCCACAGGTTAACAACTCTCTGAGTGAAGAAGTTTCTCCTCATCTCAGTCCTAAATGGCTTACCCCTTATCTTTAGACTGCGACCCCGGTTCTGGACTTCCCCAACATCAGGAACATTCTTCATGCATCTCACCTGTCCAGTCCCGTCAGAATTCTATATGTTTCTATGAGATCCCCTCTCATCCTTCTCAACTCCAGTGAATACAGGCCCAGTCGATCCAGTCTCTCCTCATATGCCAGTCCAGCCATCCCGGGAATCAGTCTGGTGAACCTCCGCTGCACTCCCTCAATAGCAAGCATGTCCTTCCTCAGATTAGGAGACCAAAACTGAACACAATATTTAGGTGGGGCCTCACCAAGGCCCTGTACAACTGCAGTAAGACCTCCCTGCTCCCATACTCAATTCCCCTAGCTATGAAGGCCAACATGCCATTTGCCTTCTTCACCGCCTGCTGTATCTGCATGCCAACTTTCGATGACTGATGTACCATGACACCCAGGTCTCGTTGCACCTCACCTTTTCCTAATCTGCCGCCATTCAGTAATATTCTGCCTTCGTGTTTTTGCCCCCAAAGTGGATAACCTCAAGTTTATCCACATTATACTGCATCTGCCATGCATTTGCCCATTCACCTAACCTGTCCAAATCATCCTTCAGCCTCTTAGCATCCTCCTCACAGATCACACCGCCACCCAGCTTAGTGTCATCTGCAAACTTGGAGATATTACATTCAATTCCTTCATCTAAATCATTGATGTATATTGTAAATAGCTGGGGTCCCAGCACTGAGCCCTGCGGCACCTCGCTAGTCACTGCCTGCCATTCTGAAAAGGACCCGTTTATCCCGCCTCTCTGCTTCCTGTCTGCCAACCAGTTCTCTATCCGCGTCAATAGATTATTCCCAATACCATGTGCTTTAATTTTGCACACCAATTTCTTGTGTGGGACCTTGTCAAAAGTCATTTGAAAGTCCAAATACACCACATCCACTGGTTCTCCCTTGTCCACTCTGCCAGTTACATGCTCAAAAAATTCCAGAAGATTTGTCAAGCATGATTTCCCTTTCATAAATCCATGCTGACTTGGACCGATCCTGTCACTGCTTTTCAAATGCGCTGCTATTTCATCTTTAATAATTGATTCCAACATTTTCCCCACTACTGATGTCAGGCTAACCGGTCAAAATTCCCCGTTTTCTCTCTCCGTCCTTTTTTAAAAAGTGGTGTTCCATTAGCTATCCTCCAGTCCATAGGAAATGATCCAGAGTCGATAGACTGTTGGAAAATGATTACCAATGCATCCACTATTTCTAGGGCCACTTCCTCAAGTACTCTGGGATGCAGACTATCAGGCCCTGGGGATTTATTGGCCTTCAATCCCATCAATTTCCCTAACACAATTGCCTGACTAATAATGGTTTCCTTCAGTTCCTCCTTCTCTCTTGACACTCGGTCCCCTAGTATTTCCGGAAGGTTATTTGTGTTTTCCTTCGTGAAGACAGAACAAAGTAGTTGTTCAATTGGTCTGCCATTTCTTTGTTCCCCATTATAAATTCACCTGATTCTGACTGCATGGGACCTATGTTTGTCTTCACTAATCTTTTTCTCTTCACATATCTATAGAAGCTTTTGCAGTCAGTTTTTATGTTCCCAGCAAACATCCTCTCATACTCTATTTCCCCCCTTCTATTTGAACCCTTTGTCCTTTTCTGCTGAATTCTAAATTTCTCACAGTCCTCAGGTTTGCTGCTTTTTCTGGCCAATGTATATGCCTCTTCCTTGGATTTAACACTATCCTTAATTTCCATTGTTAGCCACAGTTGAGCCATCTTCCCTGTTTAATTTTTACTCCAGACAGGGATGTACAATTGTTGAAGTTCATCCATTTGATCTTTAAATGTTTGCCATTGCCTATCCACTCTCACCCCTTTACGTATCATTCGCCAGTCTATTCTAGCCAATTCACGTCTCATACCATCGAAGTTACCTTTCCTTAATTCAGGACCCTAGTTTCTTAATTAACTGTGTCACTCTCCATCTTAATAAAGAATTCTACCATATTATGGTCACTCTTCCCCAAGGGGCCTCGCACAATAAGCTTGCTAATTCGTCCTTTCTCATTACACATCAACCAGTCTAGGATGGCCAGCCCTCTAGTTGGTTCCTCGACATATTGGTCTCGAAAACATCCCTAATACACTCCAGGAAATCTTCCTCCACTGTATTGCTACCAGTTTGGTTAGCCCAATCTATATGTAGATTAAAGTCGCCCATGATAACTGCTGTACCTTTAGTGCACGCATCCCTAATTTCTTGTTTGATGCTGTCCCCAACCTCACTACTACTGTTTGGTGGTCTGAACTCCCACTAGCATTTTCTTCCCTTTGGTATTCTGCTGCTCTACCCATACAGATTCCACATCACCCAAGCTAATGTCCTTCCTTACTATTGCGTTAATTTCCTCTTTAACAAGCAACGCTACCCCACCTCCTTTTCCTTTCTGTCTATCCATCCTGAATGTTGAATACCCCTGGATGTTGAGTTCCCAGCCTTGGTCACCCTGGAGCCATGTCTGCATAATCCCAATTATATCATATTCGTTACTAGATACCTGCGCAGTTAATTTGTTCACCTTAGGATGCTTAGGAGGATACTAAGAGGCTGCAGGGTGACTTGGACAGGTTAGGTGATTTGAGTATAGGAGCAGGGAGGTGTTACTGCAGTTGTACAGGGCCTTGTTGAGGCCTCATCTGGAATATTGTGTTCAGTTTTGGTCTCCTAATCTGAGGAAGGACGTTCTTGCTATTGAGGGAGTGCAGCGAAGGTTCACCAGACTGACTCCCGGGATGGCAGGACTGACATATGAGGAGAGACTGGATCAACTGGGCCTGTATTCACTGGAGTTTAGAAGAGTGAGCGGGGATCTCATAGAAACATATAAAATTCTGACGGGACTGGACAGGTTAGATGCAGGAAGAATGTTCCCAATGTTGGAGAAGTCAGAACCAGCGGTCACAGTCTAAAGATAAAGGGTAAGCCATTTAGGACCGAGATGAGAAGAAACTTCTTCACTCAGAGAATTGTGAACCTGTGGAATTCTCTACCGCAGAGAGTTGTTGATGCCAGTTCGTTAGATATATTCAAGAGGGAGTTAGATGTGGCCCTTACCGCTAAAGGAATCAAGATGTATGGAGAGAAAGCAGGCGAGGGGTACTGAGGTAAATGATCAGTCATGATCTTATTGAATGGTGGTGCAGTCTCGAAGGGTCAAATGACCTACTTCTGCACCTATTTTCTATGTTTCTATGTTTCTATGTTTCCAGTGGCAGAAGGGTTGGTAACCAGAGGACAAAGATTTAAGGTGATTTGCAAAAAAACCAGAGGTGACATGAGGAAGCACATTTTTACACAGCGAGTTTTTATGATCTGGAATTCACTGCCTGAAACAATGGTGGAACCAGATTCAATAGTAACATTTAGAAGGGAATTGGATAAATTCTTGAAGGGAAAACATTTACAGGGCTATGGGGAAAGAGCATGGGAGTACAATTAATTGGATAGCTCTACCAAAGAACCGGCACAGGCACAATGGGACGAAAGCCTCCTTCCACGCTGTTTCCTTCTATGATATTAGGATTCTATTGGGAGGGAGCTTCGTAAAAGAATAAGGTTTTGAATTGAGTCTCAAAGTAGGACATAGCTTAGTGCCTCGACAACTTAAGGCACGACAGTCAATGGTGAAGGGAGTAGGTGAGGAAGAAAAGGCCAGAGGAATACGGAGTTCTTGAAGGCTTGCAGGGTTAGAGGATTTTAAATTTGAGGCATTGGGGGACTAAGACGTAATGTAGGTCAGCAATAATAGAGGTGATGGTAAGTGTAGTCAAAGGCAGAGACCTCAGAGGCCAGGGAGTTATGGGCACAGTTTGTGTGCCGCCTATCCTCTGTTGGCTAGAGATTCATAACTTGATGAGCCTGCTTTTGGACAACATATACAACAATATGAACACAGGATTACATAGGATTACATCAGATATACGACATAGAAACAGGCCATTCGGCCCAACCAGTCCATGCCGGCGTTTATGCTCCACTCAAGCCTCCTCCTGTCTTTCCTCATCTAAATCTATCAGCATAACTCTCTATTCCCTTCTCCCTCATATTCTTATCTAGCCTCTCTTTAAATGCATCTAAACTATTTGCCTCAACCACTCCCTGTGGTCGCGAGTTCCACATTCTCACCACCCTCTGGGTAAAGAAGTTTCTTCTGAATTCCCTATTTGATTTTTGGTAACTATCTTATATTGATGGCCTGTAGTTTTGCTCTTCCCCACAAGTGGAAACATTCTCTCTGTATCCACTCTATCAAAACCTTTCATAATTTTAAATGCCTCTATTGGCATTACCCCTCAGCCTTCCTTTTTCAAGCAAAAAGAGACCCAGCCTGTTCATCCTTTCCTGATAGTCATACCCTCGCATTTCTGGTATCATCCTTGTAAATATTATCTGCAGCCTCTCCAGTGCCTCTATATCCTTTTTATAATATGGCGACCAGAACTGTACACAGTACTCCAAGTGTGGTCTAAACAAGCTTCAATACAGGTTTAGCATAACTTCCATACTTTTCAGTTCTGTACCTCTAGAAATAAACCCTAGTGTTTGTTTTTTTTTTTACGATCTTGTTAACCTGTGTCGTTACTTTAAGTGAGTTGTGTATTTCTACTCCGATCCCTTTGCTCCTCTGCCCCACCCAGACTCACAGCCTTTAAGTAATATGTTATCTCCTTATGCCTCCTACCAAAATGTTATAACTCACATTTATCTGTGTTGAAATTCAGATAACTACAGACAAATATAAGAAGTAGGAGCAGGAGTAGGCCATTTGGCCCCCTCGAGCCTGCTCTGCCATTCAATAAGAGCATGGCCGATCTATCTGAGCTCTACTTTCCTGCATTATGCCTATATCCTTTGGTTCGCTTAGTCTCCAAAAATATAAATTGGTCTTTATCGATTAATGCAGAGTGCTTTGGAGATTGATCTCGGTGGTTTGAAAGAATCCAGTTTCCCAAGTTTGTAACACCATGTCCAGGACTGCTGTTATTGATTAAGCATTGTCTCCATTGCAGACTATCTTAGAAACAGCTCGCGTAGTTTCAACCTCCAATATGCAAGCTCTCTAGAAGCATCTATTTTTTGGCCTCTAAGGGAATCAAGGGATATGGCGATACGGTGGGGAAGGGGAGTTGAGGTTGAAGATCAGCCATGACCTTATTAAATGGCGGAGCAGGTTCGAGGGGCCGTATGGCCTACACCTGCTCCTATTTTTTATGTTTTTATGTCTTATACTTTCTCTGCTCAGGGCCATGGTATGGCTGCAATGGGGACTAAACTTCAAGAGGCCAAGTGGGCTGGATTTTCCACTTGGGGAAAGTATACAAACAGCTATGAGGGAATATTTTGTAGAACTAGTCGCTATTCAGTGGACTTTGCTTTTGGACATCAGTGGATTATGCAAGGGCATGCTCTCCAATAGTGGCATGCGTGAAGTTGCAAAGAATGTCAGCACTCATGTTATGGCACTTCAGAGACACCATGAAGCATTGCACAAGTGGCGACACAACTGGCTTTAAAATAGCATAGAGTTTGGAGTCACATCATCAATGGATACTGTTGATGCTGATGGTGGCTCATCAAAGTGTGTCATTGGTAAATGTAGAAGCATCATTCAGAGATACTTGCACCAAACCCCTTCATCTTGGGGAGTACATCAAAGCAGGCCAATGTAGGTTGATGTCAGGCTGGGTCATTGAATATAGTTAAGGTGGAGATAGACAGATTTTTGAGCGATAAAGGAGTGAAGAGTTATGGGGAGTGGGCAGCGAAGTAGAGCTGAGCCCAGGATCCGATCAGCCATGATCTTATTAAATAGTGGAGCAGGCTCGAGGGGCCAGATGGCCCACTCCTGCTCCTACTTCTTATGTTATGTAGAAGCTATGCATAATTTACAAAGAGATGACACGCTCAGTAAAATCTATGCATTCACTTCATTTGGTGGGATATTGGCACTTTTTGGACATTCTATTGGTCCAGACACAAAAAACAATTAATCAGCCCCTTTTTTTTTATTAGTTCCTGGGATGTGGGTGTCGCTGGCAAGGCCAGCATTTATTGCCCATTCCTAATTGACCTTGAGAAGGTAGTTGTGAGCCGCTTTCTTGAACCGCTGCAGTCCGTGTGGTGAAGGTGCTCCCACAGTGCTGTTAGGGAGAAGCATAGATATTATGATAAAGATACATGGACAGACAGTGACTGAGATGCAGAGCCACTTGTTGCAGCGTATCCAGCCTATGCTCTGCTCTTGTACCATGGTCTTGATATGGATGGTCCAGTTAAGCTTATGGTCAATTGGTGACCCCCAATATGTTGATGGTGGGAACTCGGTGTGGATATCATACAGAATTTCCAGTTGGAGTGGAGGAGTGGTTGTGGATAGTGATCAGTTGCAGGGGTCCAATTTGATTTTACCATTTCCTAGCCCACGGGACATGGATGCTAATTGTAGCATCCCCCATGTTGCTTTGGCTTAGGGGAGACTAAGGAACAAACCTGAGATGTTCCTCTCCTGAAAGGTCCAGTACTGCCTCACATGTTGCTTCCCTCACCACCACCCCAACCCTCTTATCAAAGGAGCTCTCTTTATTGCTAATTTTCAGTTCGTCTGATCATCTACTGCAGGCACTGACTTCTTTCTTTGGTGTGGCGAGTCCAAAACAAGGCGCATAAGAATAAAATTAGAGCTAGGCTGTTCAGGGGTGATATCAGAAAGCACTTCTTCACACAAAGGGTTGTTGAAATTTGGACGCTCTCACCCAAAAGGTTGTTATGGTTGGGGGTCAATTAAAAATTTCCAAACTGAAGTTGATAGATTTTTTTAGACAAGGGTATCAAAGGTTATGGAACCAAGGAGGGTAGATGGAATTAAGACACAGATCAACCATTATCTAATCAAATGGTGAAACAGGCTCAAGGGGCTAAAAAGCCTACTCCTGCGCCTGTTACTTGGAGGAAAATTGCGGTCGGAGGCTTCCTTCGTATGAACGCCTCCGACCCGAAGAAATTCTACGAAAATATCTGGTGGTCCTGGAGGAATGTAAGATCCCATTCGGAGGCCTAGATTCACTCGCAGTTAACGGGGAGTTGTCTTTCAGGTATGTACGTACAAGCTGGAGTCACGTGGGCCTGGGCCACCAATCACTATGCAGTATTCTCATTGATAAAAATTAGAGCTTTATTTGTACGGACTCCCATTACTATCAATAAGAACCCCCCCAAAACACAGCAAATAAATAATTAAAACACAAGGAAGGAAGGAAAGAAAGAAAGAGAGGAAGGAAAGAAAGAAAGAGAGGAAGGAAGGAAAGAAGAAAGAAAGAGAGGAAGGAAAGAAGGAAGGAAAGAAGGAAGATAAGAACATAAGAAATAGGAGCAGGAGTAGGCCATCTGGCTCCTCAAGCCTAATCTGCCATTCATTAACGTCATGGCTGATCTCATCTTGGCCTCAACTCCACTTCCCTGCCCTCTCCCCATAACGCTATACCTCCCTTATCGTTCAGAAATCTATCTCCACCTTAAATATATTCAATGACCCAGCCTCCACTGCTCTCAGGGGTAGAGAATTCCAAAGATGCACGACCTTCTGAGAGAATAAATTTTTCCTCATATCTGTTTTGAATGGGCGACCCCTTATTCTAAAACTATGTCCCCTAGCTCGAGATTCCTCCACGAGGGGAAACATTCTCTCTGCAACTCCCTTTCAAGCCCCTTCAGAATCGTAAACATTTCAATAAGATCACCTCTCAGTCTTCTAAACTCCAATGAGTATAGGCCCAACCTGCTCAACCTTTCTTCATATGACAATCCCGTCATCTCAGGAATCAACCTCATGAACCTTCGCTGACCTGCCTCCAATGCAAGTATATTCCTCCTTAAATAAGGAGACCAAAACTGTATAGTTGTAGCAGGACTTCCCGACTTTTATACTCCATCCCACTTGCAATAAAGCCAACATTCCATTTGCCTTCCTAATTACTTGCTGTACCTGCATGTTAATTTTTGTGTTTCATGTACAAGGACCCCCAGATCCCTTTATACCTCAGCATGTTATTATCTCTCCACATTTAAATAATAATTTTATTTTTTATTTTTCCTACAATGTGGATAACCTCACATTTTCCCACATTATAGTCCATTTGCCAAAATTTTTGCCTACTCACTCAGCCTACCTATATCCCTTTGTAGATTCTTTGCAACTTCCTCACAATTTGCTTTCCCACCTATCTTTGTATCATCAGCAAATTTGGCTACATTACACTCGGTCCCTTCATCCAAGTCATTAATATAGATTGTAAATAGTTGAGGCCCCAGCACCGATCCCTGTGGCACCTGATTGCCAACCTGAAAATGACCCATTTATCCCAACTTTCTGTTTTCTGTTAGTTAGCCAATCCTCTATCCATGCTAATATATTACCCCCAACCCCGCGAGGTCTTATCTTGTGCAGTAACCTTTTATGTGGCACCTTATCGAATGCCTTCTTGAAATCCATGAAAGAAAGAAAGACTAGCATTTATATAGCACCTTTCATGGCCACCGGACGTCTCAAAGGCTTTACAGCCAATTAAGTACTTTTGAAGTCTAATCACTGTTGTAATGTGGGAAACGCAGCAGCCAATCGGCACACAGCAAGTTCCCACAGATGGCAATGTGAAAATTACCAGATCATCTCTTTTTTGTTATGTTGATTGAGGGATAAATATAGTGCCCTGGGATCTTTTATGTCCACCTGAGAGAGCAGATGGGGCCTCGGTTTAACGTCTCATCTGAACGATGGCACATCCAACAGTGCAGCACTCCCTCAACACTGCACTGGAGTATCAGCCTAGAATTTTGTGCTCACATTCCTGGAGTGGGTCTTGAAGTTATAACCTTCTGACTCAGAGGCAAGTGTGCTACTCACTGAGCCACGGCTGACACTGTGGAGAGCTGTAAGCATAAATCTGCATCTTCCTATTGCATTGAATAGGGCATTAGTTCTTGAGAAGGATTCCATTTTTAATTGTAGGACAATGCACTCAGTGTGACACCATATGCTCTTGACGCTGACTGTTGGAACCCATTATTATATTGAATACTTGGAAATTCTCTCTGTAATGCAGAAGATAGTGGGACTCCATGCCTAATACACCATTTAGATCAACAACAACCATAGCATGTATTTACATAGCACCTTTAATGTAGTAAAACATCCCAATGCATTTCACAGGAGTGTTATGAGACAAAATTTAACACCGAGCCATATAAGAAGAAATTAGCGCAGATGATTGAAAACTTGGTCAAAGTGGTAGATTTTAAGGAGCGTCTTAAAGGAGGAAAGAGAGGTAGAGAGGCAGAATGGTTTAGGGAGGGAGTTCCAGAACTTGGGGCCCAGGCAACAGAAGGCACGACCACCAATGGTTGATCGATTATAAGCAGGGATATTCAAGAGGGCAGAATTTGAGGAGCGCAGCTATCGCGGGGGTTGTGGGGAAGAAGGCGATTACAGAGATAGGGAGGGACGAGGCCATGGAGGGATTTCAAAACAAGGAATAGAATTTTGAAACAGGCAATGTTACAGACGTGGAAATAGGCGGTCTTAGTTATGAAGCAAATTGTATAGATGCATTTAAGGGATGGTTAGATAAGCATATGAGAGAGAAGGAAATAGAGGGTTACGCTCACAGAGTTAGATGAAGAAATACGGGAGGAGGCTTGAGTGGAGCATAAACGGCGGCATGGATTGGTTGGTCTGAATGGCCTGTTTCTGTGCTGCATATCCTATAAAGGAGCAGGACAGGGCAGGAGATTGGGCAATGGGATCAGTTTAAACCCAAAAATCGTGGACAATGGGTGAGTGGGTGGTTAGAAACGAGCATGTTACTCTCTCGCTCAGATCCCGGTCATTTTCCATTTTATCCCTCAGGGCATTGCAGGTGGATGAAATGCTTGCCGAAAGCAGGTGGGAGCCTCATGGATTTATACAAGTCTGGGCTGATTACATCGATTGGACCCCCATGCAATTTTAAGCCGTGCCTGAGCGAGGAAGCCACAACAGAAGGAGGTATGAAGACAGAAGGTGCCCTGTCAGCTAAGTCTAAAACCTTGCTCCGGGTCCCACAAGGTAGGTTGTGGCCTCCCCTGTTCCCCTTCCCCCTCTCCCACCTTGCCTCCTGTGAGACCTCCTCCTGAAACCTGCCCCCCCCCCCATTCCTCGACACTTACCTGCAAGCCATTGACCACGTGATCTTTGCTACCGGCTGCCTCTCTGTGCCCTCTTCATGCCCGATCTGGCAGCGTTTAGATGGGGCCTGAAATTTAGGCCAGCGAGTGCATTTGGCATTCAGCCCGCCCGAACACTGCACTGGGTTAAAATCAACCCAATGACTTGAGTTCTGATTCTTGCCTTTGCTCCTGATGAAAATTCTTTGAAGGCTTTACTAACTAAAATCATTAGGCACAGAGGTAAGTGGGAAAATGGACTCAGACTTTATTTGTGTCCAGTTATAGTTTAGAAATTAACAGATAACTTATCCAAAGACAGCAACAACTTGCATTTATATAGCGCATTTAATGTCCCAATGCGCTTCACAGGAGCGTTATCAAACAAAATTTAATACCGAGCCACATAAGGAGATATTAGAACAGTTAAAGAGGGAGGGAATTCCAGAGCTTAGGGCCGAGCCAGCTTCAGTAACGGCCACCAATGGTGGAACTATTATATTTAGGAATGTGCAAAGCCCAGAATTGGAGGAGCGTAGAGATTTCACCACCCCACCCACCCATCCCTCCAACCACCGTCTGCCCCACCTGTGACAGAGACTGTAGGTCCCGCATTGGACTCATCAGTCACCTGAGAACTCATATTAGTGTGGAAGCAAGTCATCCTCGACTCCGAGGGCCTGTCTAAGAAGAAGATAGGCTGGAGGTGACAGACATAAGGAGGAGCGAGGCCATGGAGGAACTTGAAAACAAAGATGAGAATTTTAAAATTGAGGTGTTGCTGGACTGGGAACCAATGTAGGTCAGCGAGCATAGCGGTGGTGGGTGAACGGGGCTTGGTGCGAGTTAGGATACGGGCAGCAGAGTTTTGGATCAGCTCAAGTTCATGGAGATTGGAAAATGGGAGGCAGCCAAGAGAGTTTTGGTGTAATCAAGTTTAGGGGTTATAAATGCATGGATGAGGGTTTCAGCAGCAAATGAGCTGAACGGGTGGAGACGTCGATGTTACGGAGATGGAAGTTGACGGTTTTGGTGATGGAGATGGGGCGGTAGCTTGCAAGGACCGAGGGCCAAGGGTGGGTTTTTGGAGGAGGAGGTGATGATGGCAGATTTGAAGGGGATGGGTACAGCAACTGAGGAGAGGGAAGAGTTAATAATATATGCTAATATGCGCAGCGGGAAGGAAGTTCGCTGGTCAGCAGTTTAGTGGGAATAGAGTTGAGAGAGCAGGAAGTGGGTCCCATGGATAAGTTGTGCTTGGAGAGAGCATGAGGGGAGATAGGAGAAAAAATCAAGAAAGATGCGAATGCAGGGCTGGACCTTAGAGGAAATTGGGTCCAGTGGACTAGGGGAATGGAAGTGGCAGAGGCCGCTGAACGGGTGGTCTCAACCTTAATGACAAAGAAAACCATGAGCTCTTTGAGCTTGGAGGTGAGGGTGGAGGAGGCGGGGAGAGGGGGAGGAGGCAGGGGAGAGGGGGGGAGGAGGCGGGGAGTGGAGGGAGGAGGTGGGGAGAGGGGTGAGGAGGCAGGGGAGAGGGGAGAGGAGGCAGGGGAGAGGGGAGAGGAGGCGGGGAGAGGGGGAGGAGGCAGGGGAGAGGGGGGGAGGAGGCGGGGAGTGGAGGGAGGAGGTGGGGAGAGGGGTGAGCAGGCAGGGGAGAGGGGAGAGGAGGCGGGGAGAGGGGGAGGAGGTAGGGGAGCGGGTGGAGGAGGTGGGGAGAGGGGGGAGGAGGCGGAGAGAGAGGGGAGGAGGCAGGGAGAGGGGGAGGAGTTGGGGAGAGGGGGAGGATGTGGGGAGAGGAGGCAGGGGAGAGGGTGCAGGAGATGGGGAGAGGGGGAGGAGGTAGGGGAGAGGGTGGAGGAGGTGGGGAAAGGGGGGAGGAGGTGGGGAGAGGGGGAGGAGGTAAGGGAGGGGGAGGAGGTGGGGAGAGTGGGTGGAGGTAGGGGAGAAGGTGGAGGAGGTGGGGAGGGGGGGATGAATTGGGGAGAGGGGGAGGTGGTGGGGAGAGGGGGGAGGAGGTGGGGAGAGGGGGTAGGAGGTGGGGAGAGGGGGGAGGAGGTGGGGAGAGGGGGTAGGAGGCAAGAGGAGAGGGGGAGGTGGCAGGGGAGAGGGGTTTGAAAAGACAGTTTTTCATGGAGAAGAGAAGCTGGGGGTTATCTTAGCATTCCAGGATGATCCTGGAATAGTGAACTGTTTTGGCAGCGGAGAGCAGAACCCGATAGTGCTTTATGTGGTTCAGAGCGATCTGGCGACGAATGGCTAAACGAGTTGTTCGCCATATCCATTCAAGTCTATATCCCTTGGACTCGAGGGAGCAAAGATGGGGGTTGTATCAGGAGGAACGGCCAGGGTGACAGAGTGTAATGTTTTTAATAGGGACAAGGGCATCAATGGTGGAGGTGAGGGTCTGATTGAGCAGATCGGTAGCTGCAGAAACGTTGTGGTGAATGGAGGGCCAAAGGCTGAACAGTTGGGAGTTGAACATGCCGGTGTAATTGATTGGGGAGAATTTTTTTCCTTGGGCGGACACAGAAGGAAGTAGGGTTGGAAGGGGGAAGGAGGTTGTGAATGACGTGAGATACAAGGAAGTGATCAGAGATTTACAAAATGAGAGCAAAGAGGCCATGTGAGATGGCTAACTTGAGGGGCTGGTTGTGAATATGCGCAGGGGAGTTTATGTGGAGGGAGAGATTAAGGGAGGATAGGAGGGTAGTGAACTCAGAAGAGAGAGAGCATGATCAGTTAAGATGGAGATTGAAATCACCGAGGCTGAGAAGTCGCTCAGTGCAGAGGTTGAGGGAGGAAATTGGTGAAGAAAACTCGATGAGAAATGATATGTCCTTACGATACAGTATAAATGCACACGAGGCCCATACTTGAGAGAAGGTCACTCTGTGACCAGTTACCTTTATTACCAAGACCTCAAGTGATGAAGGTGGGTGGAGTTTCCCCTTTTATAACTGAAAGTCCAGGTTAGGAGTGTCTCCCACAAGTTCACCCCCTTGTGGACAATGTTCTCAAGGTATACAACTTAGGTCAGCTTATACATGGGTTACAATGATAGTTGAATACATGACATCACCTCCCCCCCCAAAGTCTTATTGGAATCACAGGTTAAGCCTCTCTGGTGGTTTACGCTCCCTTGTAGAGCACCTGAGTTGGTGCTCCGGTTGTTGGGCACTGGCCTGAGTGTCTGCTGTTTGCGATGCGTCAGGCCTGTCCGGACTGCCCACAGTGACTGGGCTCTCCTCCACTTGGTTCCGGTGTTCAGTCACCTGTGGTGGAGTAAACTCTACGTCGTGTTCTTCCTCTGCTTCCTCTATGGGGTTGCTGAACCTCCTTTTAGTTTGATCCACGTGTTTGCGGCAGATTTGTTCATTGGTAAGTTTAACTACCAAAACCATATTCCCTTCTTTGGCAATCACAGTGCCAGCAAGCCATTTGGGCCCTGCAGCATAATTAAGGACAAAAACAGGGTCATTGACATCAATACATCGTGCCCTCGCATTCCTGTCATGGTAGTCAGATTGTGACTGACGCCTGCTCTCAACAATTTCTTTCGTAGTAGGGTGTATGAGCATCCTTTTCATTAGCAGCTCTGCGGGTGGAACCCCTGTGAGCGAGTGTGGTCGGGATCTATTGGCCAACAGGAGGCGTAATAAGTGGCTTTGTAGGAAACCCCCTTGGATTCTGAGCATCCCCTGTTTGATTATCTGCACTGCTCGTTCCGCCTTGCCATTTGAGGCCGGCTTGAATGGTGCCGTTCTGACATGGTTGATTCCATTGCCTGCCACGAAGTCCTGGAATTCAGTGCTTGTGAAGCATGGGCCATTGTCGCTGACCAAGACATCCGCTAGACCATGGGCAGCGAACATTGCCTGTGGCAGAGGATGTGCTTGAATTTAAAATGGCACACTCAATCCATTGGAGTAGGCGTCTACTACAACCAAAAACATTTTTCCCATGAAAGGACTTGTGTAGTTCACATGGATACATGACCATGGCTTGGCGGGCCAGGACCAGGGACTAAGGGGGGCTTCCCTGGGTGCGTTGCCCGGATGAGCACACGTGTTGTACCTGCGAACACAAAGTTACAGGTCTGCATCTATCCCTGGCCACCAAACGTGTGACCTGGCAATTGCCTTAATCATGACAATGCCCGGGTGCTCATTGTGAAGGTCTCTGATAAATACCTCTCTGCCCCTCTGGGGCATGGCTACTCAATTTCCCCACAGTAGGTAATCGGCCTGAATTGAGAGTTCATCCTTGAGCCTATGAAATGGTTTAAATTCCTCAGGGCATGCGCCGTACATGGCTGCCCAGTTCCCATTCAGGACACATTTCTTAACTAAAGACAGTAGCGGGTCTTTATTTGTACAGACTTTAATCTGACGGGCTGTCATAGGTGAGCCTTCACTTTCAAAAGCTTCAACAACCATGACCATCTCAGCATCATGCTCAGTTGCCCCCTCAGTGGTGGCGAGTGGGAGCCTGCTGAGTGCATCGGCGCAGTTTTCAGTGCCTGGTCTGTGCCGAATTGTGTAGTCATAGGCGGCTAACATAAGTGCCCACCTCTGTATGCGGGCCGATGCATTCGCATTTATGGCCAAAAGGGACGTTAGGGGTTTGTGATCTGTCTCCAGCTCAAATTTCCTGCCAAATAGGTACTGGTGCATTTTTTTACAGCATACACTCATGCTAGCGCTTCCTTTTCTACCAACCCGTAGCCCCTTTCTGCCTGGGACAGACTTCTGGAGGCATAAGCTACCGGCTGTAACTGACCATTGGCATTCACATGCTGCAACACACACCCGACCCCATAGGACGACGCATCGCACGTTAGAACAAGTTTCTTACACGGGTCATATAACGTTAACAGTTTGTTGGAGCATAACAAGTTGTGTGCTCTATCAAAAGCCCTTTCCTGGCTATCCCCCCAGACCCAATCACGACCTTTGCATAGGAGCACGTGTAGCGGCTCTAACAGCGTGCTCAATTTGGGAAGAAAGTTTCCAAAATAGTTCAGGAGCCCCAGGAACGATCGCAGCTCCGTCATGTTACATGTCTGGATGCTCTCTGGATCGCTTCCGTTCTGGACGCAGTAGGTCTGATCCCGTCTGCTGCTACCCTCCTCCTCAGGAATTCTACCTCTGGAGCTAAGAAGAGGCACTTCGCCCCACCCGGTCCAGTCTGCATAGCACCTCCTCCAGGTTGTGGAGGTGTTCTTCAGTATCGCGACACATGATGAGGATGTCGTCTTGAAAAACCACCGTCCTTGGAATCGACTTGAGGAGACTTTCCATATTTCGCTGAAAGATTGCGGAGGCCGAACGAATCCCGAATGGACATCTGTTATACTCAAACAACCCCTTGTGTGTCGTGATGGTGGTCACCTTCTTCGACTCACTCGCCAGCTCCTGGGTCATGTAAGCTGAGGTCATGTCCAATTTTGAAAAAAGTTTGCCACCGGATAGCGTCGCAAAGAGGTCTTCCGCTCTCGGTAGCGGGTACTGGTCTTGGAGTGACACCCGATTGATGGTGGCCGTGTAATCGCCACATATCCTGACCGACCCATCCGCCTTGAGCACCGGCACGATCGGGCTCGCCCAGTCACTGAATTCGACTGGCAAGATGATGCCTTCCCTCAGCAGGCGGTCCAATTCACATTCTATCTTTTCCCGCATCACGTACGGCACCGCTCTGGCCTTGTGGTATACTGGCCTGGCGTCTGGGTTTATGTGAATCACTACCTTGGTCCCCATGAAAGTGCCGATGCCGGGTTGAAATAATGAGTCAAATTTGTCCAGGACCTGTGAGCATGATACTCGCTCCACAAAAGAAATTGCATTGACATCGCCCCATTTCCAGTTCATGACAGCAAGCCAACTGCTCCCCAGTAGTGCGGGACCATCCCCCGGGACAATCCAGAGTGGCAACCTGTTCTCCGAATCTTTGTGGGTCATGACTACCATGGCGCTGCCTAGCACCGGAATGACCTCCTTTGTACATGTCCGTAGCTGTGCGTCAATCGGCAATAATGTTGGCCTCCTGGCCTTGACACCCACAATCTTTCGAACTGTTTGATACTCATCAGAGACTGGCTGGCCCCCGTGTCTAGCTCCATTAATACTGGGATGCCACTTTCATCATTATCGGTGGCGTCCTGGTATATGAACTGTATATGTGCTCCAAAAGAACTCACTCAATTTCAGCTTCCAGCGATTTCCCCCAGTATTCATTTGGCCTCGTAGGGCTTACATCGGGCCTGTCCTCCTCGTACATCAACCTGGCTGTAGGCTTCCTGCATATACGTGTCAAGTGACCGCTGACGTTGCAGTTTCTGCAGATATATTGCTGATACCTGCAATCTCTGGCTGGGTGTTTGCCTCCACACCTCCAGCATGAGCTGGAGGCCCCGTTGTTGGAAACAAAAGGTCCATTACCAGTCAATCGTCTCTGACTGTCTCTGTAACTGTCCTTAAGCGCACCATTGGCAGGTCTTGATGGCCCCATTACTGGTTGCATTGTCCATTGCGATGGCATGAATCACCGTTCAGCTAGCCATTGTCTCTGTTGAATTCCCCCTTTGGGTTCGACTACATGCTGGGGCATGTCCGATTGCCCTTGTCTGCCTAGAGAACTGTGTGCCGCGTTAACAATGTTGACTCCCTGGTCGTTTGCTGTATTTAAGTCAAGATTTTTGTCATACATCATTCTGGTCTCTTCCTCCCATGAGATAAATGTCTGGGCTATCAGAGCCGCTGCTTCCAAGATCAAGTCTTTGGTCTCAATCAGTTTCCTGAAAACCCCAGCATGCCCGATGCCCTCAATAAAAAAGTCTCACAGCACCTCCGCTCTGCATGCATCTGGGAACTTACATAGGCTCGCCAGTCGCCGGAGATCTGCCACGAAGTCAGGAACGCTTTGCCCTTCTCGCCGCCGGTGTGTGTAAAACCGGTGTCTCGCCATGTGCATGCTGCTTGCCGGTTTAAGGTGTTCTCGATCAACTTACTGAGCTCTTCAAATGTCTTGTCCGCCGGCTTCTCTGGTGCTCGAAGGTCCTTCATCAGGGAGTACATTCTGGATCCACAAACCGTCAGGAGATGAGCCCTGCGTTTGTCGGCTGAATCTTGTCCCAACCATTCCTTTGTGACAAAACGTTGCTGTAGTCTCTCAATAAAATCGTCCCAATCATCACCAACACAGTACCTCTCTTCTGTGTTGCTAGTGGCCATGCTCGCGTGGTTTAAATCCCAGTTTCTCGTCGCCAGTGATATGTCCTTACTATACAGTATAAATGCACATGAGGCCCATACTTGAGAGAAGGTCACTCTGTGACTAGTTACCTTTACTACCAAGACCTCAAGTGATGCAGGTGGGTGGAGCTTCCCCTTTTATACCTGAAAGTTCAGGTTAGGAGTGTCTCCCACAAGTTCACCCCCTTGTGGTCAATGTTCTCAAGGTGTACAACTTAGGTCAACTTATACATGGGTTACAATGATAGTTGAATACATGACAAGAAACTAGGCAGGGTACTTGGGCATTCATTAGAGAATGAGGATATTAATGGAGAGACGAGTGGGGTTAAACAAGGTGGGATGCTCAAAGAAGGATAAAGGTGGCACAGGAGTAGGGAGACAGACCAGACTATGGATACCCTTAGTAGCAGAGGGGCTAGCTCTTTTATATTGAGGTGAAGCTGCTGTTAGGGGGAAAACGACAGTGCGAGTGTGACATAAAAACAGAAAAGGATGAAAGCACATTATTCTAATACTGGAATCTCTGCTTGCATCTGAAAGAGGCAAGATGTGTTCATATTTCCGGCAACAGTTCAGCAGTTCTGCTGAGCAATTCCAATATTTTCTGATTCTGTTTCAACTTTCTGCTATTCACTGCCTTCCTTCTTATCAATACTATTGTGCGCTTGCTACATTGGAACAACGACAATGAGCCTGAATTTGTGGCCCCTACGGGCGTGTACGAGGTGCGCATGCGCCCATAGGGGCCCCGCAGGTTCTGGGTTTAGGAAATCATGCTTGACAAATCTTCTGGAATTTTTTGAGAATACAACTAGTAGAGTGGACAAGGGAGAATCAGTGGATGTGGTGTATTTGGACTGTCAAAAGGCTTTTGACAAGGTCCCACACAAGAGATTAAAGCACATGGTATTGGGGGTAATGTACTGACATGGATAGAGAACTGTTGGCAGACAGGAAGCAGAGAGTCAGGATAAACGGGTCCTTTTCAGAATGGCAGGCAGTGACTAGTGGGGTGCCGCAAGGTTCAGTGCTGGGACCCCAGCTATTTACAATATACATTAATGATTTGGATGAAGGAATTGAGTGCAATATCTCCAAGTTTGCAGATGACACTAAACTGGGTGGCGGTGTGAGCTGTGAGGAGGATGCTAAGAGGCAGCAGGTTAGGTGAGTGGGCAAATGCATGGCAGATGCAGTATAATGTGGATAAATGTGAGGTTATCCACTTTGGTGGCAAAAACAGGAAGGCAGAATTTTATCTGAATGGTGGCAGGTTTGGAAAAGCGCAGGTGCAACAAGACCTGGGTGTCATGGTATATCAGTCATTGAAAGCTGGCATGCAGGTACAGCAGGCGGTGAAGAAGGCAACTGGTATGTTGGTCTTCCTAGCTCGAGGTTTTGAGTATAGAAGCAGGGAGGTCTTACTGCAGTTGTACAGGGCCTTGGTGAGGCCTCACCTGGAATATTGTGTTCAGTTTTGATCTCCTAATCTGAGGAAGGACGTTCTTGCTATTGAGGGAGTGCAGCAAAGGTTCACCAGACTGATTCCCGGGATGGCTGGACTGACATATGAGGAGAGACTGGAATGACTGGGCCTTTATTCACTGGAGTTTAGAAGGATGAGAGGGGATCTCATAGAAACATATAAAATTCTGATGGGACTGGACAGACTAGATGCAGGAAGAGTGTTCCCTATGTTGGGGATGTCCAGAACCAGGGGACACAGTCTAAGGATAAGGGGTAAGCCATTTGGACTGAGATGAGGAGAAACTTCTTCACTCAGAGAGTAGTTAACCTGTGTAATTTCCTACAGCAGAGAGTTGTTGATGCCAGTTCGTTGGATATATTCAAGAGGGAGTTAGATATGGCCCTTACGGCTAAAGGGATCAAGGGGTATGGAGAGAAAGCAGGAAAGGGGTACTGAGGTGAATGATCAGCAATGATCTTATTGAATGGTGGTGCAGGCTCGACGGGCTGAATGGCCTACTCCTGCACCTATTTTTTATGTTTCTATGTTGCTATGCAAAGCGCATGTGTCTAAACCTGGAATATGCGGTCTGTAAAGAATCGTCTTCCATCGCATCCGAAGGTAAAGGGCCTCTGCGGGCGGAGAGTTGTGCTCCTGCCCAGAAAATGTCCTTGAAATTCCTACGCCTGATAAAAGCAGGCATAAGGCATCCACCCGCGGGAAGCCTCCGACCTCAAATTCTGGGCCTATACTTCAAAAGTACTTCATTGGCTTTAAAGGAGTTTGGAATGTCCTGAAGTCATGAAAGGTGCGGGCATAAATGTGAATTATTTCTTTTCTTTTATTTCTTTTTACACTCTTATTATGCAAGGCAGTTGCTTCAAGTCAGGAACAGCACCAAACATATAAAACAAATCTACTTCACCGTCAGCTGTAGTTACACTTAAGGTCTACTATATCTTTACCTGAAAGCTGAAGGAGCAAGGAATAAAGACACAGGTGCCTGAATTAAATATAATTCATTGCCTGGATTAGTGAATGCAATGAACTTAGAACAGAGCATCAGAATGAGCCCAAGGCAAAGATAAAACCATGTACCGTAATTACAGCACTGCTCCCAATTCCATACATGCCTCACTTAATGCGGTTGCTTGACAGGACACAGGGTTAGAAATTAATTAACTCGCTTTATTTTCTGATATCTTGAAGTTTGATTCATTAGAGTTGTGGTACCAAGAGACAGTCCTAGCTCCAGGTCAAACACGATACAGCGCAGCTTAACAAATCCACTGGGTTTGCTGGGGCCAAGTTGGAAACAAATATCGTTTATTCATGGTACAATGAGCTGCAGGTTATTTTCGTACAAACAGAAAAACAGGATGCTGCATTCATGGAAGCAACGATGTGAAAGATTTGTGCTCAAAGTTTAATATTTCCAAAATAGCAAAACTATACAGCAGAGTAAAAAAATGTTTGAAACTCCTTATCATAGACACATTTATATGTAATTATTTTAAAATCTTGCTTGACTAGAGGTCAAAGCAGAGGCCACGTCAGAATCTTGAAAAATATACACTGCCATGACTTTATGATCCACTCCCCACCCAGCTCTCTACGAACATTAGAGGCAATGTTCCCTCAATGTTTGTTTTCTTGTGCAGTCCTTTTAACTGGCTGCATGTCCCATTCAAACTTTCATGCCTGCGCGCTTTCTCCAAGTAAAAGCCGTTGAGCGGCCAGCATGGGACCTCCAGACCACGGTACGGCCACACAGGTTAGCGGGATCGTTGATCGGGGGATTAAAAGTCATAGTTAAGGAAATCAACTTAAATCCAGTGCACCTCCTGGAACTTTTAAAACTTGCTCGGTATCAGTTGCTCCTGTACACTTATCATCATCGGCAGTCCCTCGAAATCGTTGAAGACTCTAAAAGTGAGTTTTCAGGTGACTGTACAGTCCAATAAGGGAATTACAGTCTCTGTCACAGGTGGGACAGTCAGTCATTGAAGAAAAGGCTGGGTTGCCGCAGGCTCCTTTCGCTGCCAACGCTTGCTTTCTGCATGCTCTCGGCGCCGAGACTCGAGGTGCCCAGCGCCCTCCCGGATGCTCTTCCTTGACTTTGGACAGTCTTTGGCCAGGGACTTCCAGGTGTCAGTGGGGATGTTGCATTTGATCAAAGAGGCTTTGAGGGTGTCCTTTGCAATAAAGGTTCAAAGTGATTACTGTTTAGCTAAGAAAGGTACAACCTTGGCTCTGCTTTCTTTAGGCTCAATGTGCCTGACTCTCAAAATGGCTGGCTTTTTATACCTGAGCAGCACCATGTGCGTTTTGCTCAGTGACCTCCAACAATGACGCCATCTGGTGGCTACAAACACAACGTACATATATAACAATACCCCCCTCTGAGATCTTATCACAATCTTTCACAGGTTGAGATGGTCCGGTGCTTTGCGCTCCTGGGTTGACAGTCTCAGTTCGATTCCAGTCTTGGGTGAGTGTGCAGGGTCTGTTGTGGCTGATGGCTGGATGACTGACTTGTTGGGAATGGCAGTGACCATGTCAGGAATTGCAAGTCCATTTTTATTGAACAGGTCCGTGATGGAAATTCCGGGTTCACAGATAGAAACATAGAAACATAGAAAATAGGTGCAGGATTAGGCCATTTGGCCCTTCGAGCCTGCACCGACATTCAATATGATCATGGCTGATCATGCAACTTCAGTACTCCATTCCAGTTTTCTCTCCATGCTCCTTGATCCCTTTAGCCATAAGGGCCACATCGAACTCCCTTTTGAATATATCTAACGAACTGGCCTCAACAAATTTCTGTGGTAGAGAATTCCACAGGTTCATAATTCTCTGAAGAAGTTTCTCCTCATCTCAGTCCTAAATGGTTTACCCCTTATCCTTAGACTGTGACCCCTGGTTCTGGTCTTCCCCAACATCGGGAACATTCTTCCTGCATCTAACCTGTCCAATCCCATCAGAATTTTATGTTTCTATGAGATCCCCTCTCATTCTTCTAAATTTCAGTGAATATAAGCCTAGTCGATCCAGTCTTTCTTCATATGTCAGTCCTGCCATCCCGGGAATCAGTCTGGTGAACTTTCGCTGCACTCCCTCAACAGCAAGAATGTCTTTCCTCAGATTAGGAGACCAAAACTGAACACAATATTCAAGGTGAGGCCTCACCAAGGCCCTGTACAACTGCAGTAAGACCTCCCTGCTCATATATTCAAATCCTCTTGCTATGAAGACCAACATGCCATTTGCCTTCTTCACCGCCTGCTGTACCTGCATGCCAACTTTCAATGACTGATGTACCATGACACCCAGGTCTCGTTCTATCTCCCCTTTTCCTAATCTGCTGCCATTCAGATAATACTCTGCCTTCCTGTTTTTGTCACCAAACTGGATAACCTCACATTTATCTACATTATACTGCATCTGCCCTGCAATGAAGACTGAAGACTGCTGGTAGGTTGGTTGGTCATCGATGGTTCCTTCGTCCTACTGCTCTGGCTCGTCTGTGTGCCTCAGCTTTGTCTGATCCATGTGTTTCCTGCAAGTTTGGCCATTCTTGAGCTTATTAACGAATACTCAGTTGTCCTCCTTGGCCATGACCAGAGATCCATTTGGGATCCTGACCATAGTTCAACACATATACAGGATCATTAACAGAAATCTCGCATGAAACAGGTGCACGATCGTGGTACCCTTGTTGACTTTGCCTTCTGTATTCAACATGATCATTTAAATCCAGATGTACCAGAGTTAGCTTGGTCTTGAAACCACTTTTCATCATGAGTTCAGCAGGCGAGACCCCTGTGAGTGTGTGGGGTCTTGTCCTGTAACTCAGCAGTATGCAGGACAAGCGGGTCTGCAGTGATCCTTGGGTTAATCTCCTCATGCTTTGCTTGATAATTTGTACTGCACGTTCAGCTTGCCCGTTGGACACAGACTTGAACGGTGCTGACCTTACAGGTTTTATGCCATTAAGTTTCACAAACTCCTGAAACTCCTGACTGGTGAAGCACAACCCATTGTCGCTCACCACTATGTCAGGCAGAGCATGTGTCGCGAACATGACTTTGAGATTCTCTATGGTTGCCGTGGATGTGCTGGATGACATTATTATGCATTCTATCCACTTCGAATAAGCGTCCACCACCACTAAAAACATCTTGCCCAGGAAGGGACCTGCAAAATCTACATGGATCTTGGACCAAGGTTTGGATGGCCATGACCACAGACTCAGCGGCGATTCCATTGGTGCTTTGCTGAGTTGCATGCAAGTGTTGCACTGATGCACGCATGCTTCCAGCTCAGAATCAATTCCTGGCCACCATACATTGGACCTGGTGATGGCCTTCATCATCACTATACCAGGATGTGTGCTGTGTAACTCACGCACGAACTTCTCTCGCCCTTTCTCGGGCATTACAACGCGATTGCCCCACAATATGCAATCTGCTTGAATAGACAGTTCGTCCTTGCAACGAATGTACAGTTTGGCCTCCTCGCACATTTGTTTAGATATGGCAGACCAATCCCCTTTGAGGATGTAATACTTTACCACCAATAAAATTGGGTTCTGGCTGGTCCAGGTCTTAACTTGTTGAGCCGTGACAGGGGTTCCTTCACTCTCAAAAGCATCCATGATTAACATTAGATCCGCCGGTTGTGGTGTTTCCACCTCCATGTGGGCAACGGCAACTGGTTCAAAGCAACAGCACAATTCTCTGTGCCAGGTCTGTGGCGAACGACATAATCATAGGCAGATAATGTCAGCGCCCACTTTGGATGCGGGATGAAGCGTTGGTATTAATACCTTTGCTCTCGGAAAACAATGAAATGAGCGGTTTGTGATCAGTCTCTAATTCGAACCTCAGACCGAACAGGTATTGATGCATATTTTTAACACTGTACACACATGATAAAGCTTCTTTTTTTTACCATGCTGTAGGCTCTTTCTTCTTTGGACAAACTTCTGGATGCATATGCGACATGTTAAATTTTCCCCGACTCATTGGCTTGTTGGAGTATGCAACCAATTCCATATGACGATGCGTCACAGGCCAAAACTAAACGTTTACATGGGTCATAATGTACCAGCAGCTTGTTCGAGCAAAGCAGATTGGTGGCTTCTTCAAAAACTCTGTCTTGCGATGCGCCCCACACCCAGTTGTCACCTTTTCTCAATAGCATGTGCAGTGGTTCTAGTAAGGTGCTCAATTTAGGTAGGAAGTTACCAAAGTAGTTGAGTAGATCCAGGAACAAACACAGCTCCATCACATTCTGTGGCTTGGGTATATTCTTGATGGCCTTGGTTTTCACGTCAGTAGGTCTGATGCCATCAGTGGCGATTTTCCTCCCGAGGAATTCGAGCTCCGGTGTCATGAAGACGCACTTTGAGCGTTTCAGTCTGAGTCCCACTCTATTCAAATGCAGTAGAACCTCTTCCAGGTTGTTCAGATATTACTTGGAGTCACGACCGGTGATCAGGATGTCATCTTAGAACACGATGGTTCTGGGAACGGACTTCAGTAGATATTTCATATTCCTCTGGAATATTGCTGCAGCCAAGCGAATTCCGAAAGGGCACCTGTGGTAAATAAACAGTCCTTTGTGCGTGTTAATGCACGTTAGTTTCTTCAACATCTCGACCAACTCCTGTGTCATATAGGTTGACATCAAATTCAATTTTGTGAACGACTTCCCTCCAGCTAGCGTCGCAAACAAGTCATCAGCCTTCGGTAATGGGTACTGATCTTGTTTCAAAACCCTGTTGATCGTAGCCTTGTAGTCTCCACAGATTCTGATTGTGTCATCACTTTTCAGCACCAGAACAATGGGGCTGGCCCATTCATTAAATTCGACCGGTGATATGATCCATTCACGCTGGTGTCTGTCCAGTTCAATTTCGACCTTCTCCCTCGTCATATACGGCACTGCTCGAGGGTCTTGCATCAGAGTCCATGTGGATCTGCACCTTGGCTCCCGTGAAGTTGCCGATACCCTGTTCGAACAGCGAGGAAAACTTGCTCTATACTTGGGCACATGTATCTTCCTCCGATGACAATGCATTTTTGTCGTTCGAGTCGCATCTGATTTTCTTCAACCAGCTCCTGCTGAGCAGCATTGGGCCATTGCCTGGAACAATCCACAGCGGTAATGCGTGAACTTCACCGTTAATTTGCGCACTGCCAATCACCTTTAATAGTTCTTTGGTGTACGTGCGCAGCTTGGCGTTAACAGGGCTCAGCCTGAGCCTCACAATCTTAGTATTATTAAATGCCCTCTCGTTTATGATTGATTGACTTGCCCCCGTGTCCAGTTCCATTGATACTGGTGTCCCATTAAACTTCACATTTATCAAAATTGGTTTACTCTTGGTTATGAAGGAGTACAGTTCATACACTTCCACCTTTGGCATCTTGGATTGCGTATCCGGATCCGCGCTAGTCTGACTCTCATCCTCCACGTGGTGTGTCACAGCTCGCTTGCTCATCTACGGACACTTGCGCTGGAGATACCCTACTCTCAGACAACCTTGGCAACTATATTGCTTAAATCGGCACTGCTGGTGCCGATGATTTCCTCCACAACGCCAACATGGAGAAGTCGGATACGTTCCTGCTGGCAGACTTTGGGCAGCCACAGGTTTCGCGAACGCAGCCGGATAGGTCCTGCCATGTGCTGCTCTGCCGAACGCCAAATCAATCGAATTTACAGTACTTGCCGAGGTTTGGTTCTTCAACTCTATTTGCTTTCGACTCCTGTCCATCATCATACATGATTGAGCGGGCCCTTTTTAAATCCAACTCCTCCACCGCCAGAAGTTTGCGCAGGATCACCTTGTGGTTGCTACCGATAACAAAGAAGTCCCGCAGCATGTCTGCCAACACCGTCCCGAACTTGCACGGTCCCGCTAGATGTCTCAGGTCGGCAACGAATTCTGCCGCGCTCTGGCCCTCCGATTGAACGTGTGTATAAAACCTATATCTCGAGATGATGATGCCGTCGTCTGGCTTGAGGTGCTTCCGTACCAATTTATACAACAGCTTGTACGTTTTCTCTGTTGGATCAATAGGCATGAGTAGATTCTTTATCAGACCTTAGATCTTTGAATCGTACACAGTGAGGAACACGGCCCGGCGCTGATCTGCATCATCGACCCCCTTCATTTTGTTGGCCATGAAGTACTGGTTCAAATGGCTCACACAGTCGGCCCAATCTTCTCCCTCCACGAATCGCTCTAAAAATCCAATCGTGCTCATTTTGCCATCAAAGGTTCTTGTATTCTCGTTGCCAAATGTTATGTATGCAATAAAGGTTCAAACTGAGTACTGTTTAACTAAGCAAGGTATAACCTTGGCTCTGCTTTATTTAGGACTCAAGGTGCCTGACTCTCAAAATGGCTGGTCTTTTATACCTGAGCAGCACTGTGTGTGTTCTGCTCAGTGACCTTCAACAATGACGCCATCTGGTGGCTACAAACACAATGTACATACATAAAGGATGGGTGGGGAGTCTGGTTTGCCGCATGCTCCTTCCGTTGCCAACGCTTGCTTTCTGCAATGCTCTCGGCGATGAGACTCGAGGTGCTCAGCGCCCTCCCGGATACTCTTCCTCGACAGGGTGCTCTTTGGCCAGGGACTTCCAGGTGTCGGTGGGGATGTTGCATTTTATCAAAGAGGCTTTGAGGGTGTCCTTGCAACATTTCCGCTGCCCACCTGGGACTTACTTGCCGTGTAGGAGTTCCGAGTAGAGCGCTTGCTTTGGGAGTCTTGTGTCGGGCATGCGGACGATGTGGCCCGCCCAACGGAGCTGGTTGAGTGTGGTCAGTGCTTCGATGCTGGGGCTGTTGGCCTGATCGAGGATACTAACGTTGGTGCGTCTGTCCTCCCAGGGGATTTGCAGGATCTTGCGGAGACATCCTTGGTGGTATTTCTCCAGCGGTTTGAGGTGTCTACTGTACATGGTCTACCACCCATCAGCTCAGCTCATACTGTTCAATTACATTTGACCCCAGTGACCCACGACCCAATTTCGAATGGGGGAGGGGCAGTCAGATACGGTGAATGCCAGGCCCAAAGCGAACCGGTACAATAGGAGAGTCTGGGGGCTCGGAGACCCGACCAATCCTAACGACCACACCTCAATTCCAGCAATGTTATTGGACACCTGTTTGCCCGCACCCCTGGAGCACTCCGGTTCCTCCTGGCCCACAGGGAAACCGGAGATAAAATGTTAAAACTTGCCTGCCCTGGGCTTCTTCTAGCCCATGATCACCCTCCCGGCCTGATGGGGACAGCGGCACTCAGGACCCGATTAAAATTGCAGTCGGATTCCAATGACATCATTGGGACCCAATCTGCACATGTAAAGAAAAAAGAAAGACTTGCATTTATATAGCGTCTTTAATGACCACCGGACATCTCAAAGCACTTTACAGCCAAAGAAGTACTTTTGAAGTGTAGTCACTTTTGTTATGTGTGAACGTGGCAGCCAATATGCGCACAACAAGCTCCCACAAATAGCAATGTAATAATGACCAGATCATCTGTTTTTGTTATGTTATTTGACGGATAAATATTGCTCCAGGACACACGGGATAACTCCCGTCTTCTTCTTCAAAATAGTGCCATGGGATCTTTCACATCCACCTCAGAGAGCAGATAAGACCGCGCTTTAATGTCTCATCCAAAAGATGGCACCTCCAACAGTGCAGCGCTCCCTCAGCACTGCACTGGGAGTGTCAGCCTATATTTTTGTACTCTCATCTCTGGGGTGGGACTTGAACCCACAACCTTCAAACTCAGAGGCAAGTGTGCTACCCACTGAGCTACAGCTAGCACCAAGAACGACCACACTACCTTCCTGCAGGTGTTCTGCTCGCCTGCTGGACACAATGGGAAGGCAGCAGGATCAGAAGGGGTTTGTCACTGCCCTCATTTACAGTGCCCTTCCCCTCACCCGCCTGGTTTCTACACTTCCTCAGTAGTGCACTGGAGTTTTAGCCTAGAGTTTGTGTTCATATCTCCTGAAGTGGGGCTCGGAACCCACAACCTGCAGACTCAGAGGTGCGAGTGCTGCCCACTGAGCCACGGCTGACACTCTGCAAAACAATAGGAGGGAGAATTTCCACTAGGCTGCGCTGGTTTTCCAGCACAATTCACCCGAAATCGGCCAAAGCAGCACGAAAGATCGAGGAAATTAAAGCCCAATTTGCGTTCAGTGCAAGTCGAGTTTCCACGATCTTCTGCGTTGGTTTAAAAAACATTGTGCTGGAAGCCGGCCCCGCCCACAACTCTAGCCACGCCCCCAGACCGAATTAATTACCATGGTAACTTTCTGCAAATTGCTCCCTTTTGAGGGGCTCTTCAAATTAAGCTTTTTTATTAGGCACAAGGGCACTTTTAAAAGCTTTTAAATATTAAAAAATATTACATTTGCTAAGGAACTGATTGCTCTACACCAATGAAACGATTAAATGGCGCACTATGGAGTTTTTTAAAGTCGTTTTTAGTAACAACACCAGGTTACTTACAGGTGGTGGACGGGACTCTCTGATTAAAAATGTTTATTTTTTGTTGTAAACACATTTTCACCTGTATTAATAAATCGGCACCAAGTTACCACTCTTAAATACATCAAGGATATTTTTTAATGCAAGAAAAAAAACAATTGCGTTCTAAACCGCTGCCCGAATATGCTGGTTAAGTCAGAAGTTCAAATCCCACTCCAGACACTTGAGCACATAAATCTAGGCTAACACTCCTAGTGCAGTGCTGAGGGAGCGCCGTACTGTTGGAGGGGCACTGCTGAGGGAGCGCAGCATTGTCGGAGGTACCGTCTTTTGGCTGTGACGTTATACCTCTCTCAGGTGGACGTAAAAGATCCCATGGCACTATTCCGAAGAACAGCAGCGGAGTTAGACACTGGGAGTTTAGATGCACTCACTCGGGCCAACATCCCCAGCATCGAAGCACTGACCACGCTCGACCAGCTCCATTGGGAGGGCCACATCGTCCGCATGTCCGACACGAGACTCCCAAAGCAACCGCTCTACTCAGAATGCCTACACGGCAGGCGAGCCCCAGGTGGGCAGAGGAAACGTTTCAAGGATACTCTTAAGCCTCCTTGATAAAATGCAACATCCCCATTGGCACCTGGGAATACCTGGCCCAAGATTGCCCAAAATGGAGGAAGAGCATCCGGGAGGACACTGAGCACCTCGAATCTCGTTGCCAAGAGCATGTGGAAATCGAGCGCAGACAGTGGAAGGAGTGTACGGCAAACCAGGCTCCCCACCCACCCTTTCCTTCAACCTCTGTCTGCTCCATCTGTGACAGAGACTGTAATTTCCGCATTGGATTGTACAGCCACCTGAGAACTCACTTTTAGAGTGGAAGCAAGTCTTCCTCGATTCCGAGGGACTGCCTATGATGATGATGCTGATGGCATTATTAATGGTTCCCTTTCGTCGGGCACTGGTCATCGCACCTTCAAACCTGCCATTATCAGCCCACTGCTCAAAAACACACTGCATCTGCAACCTTCCTTTCCTCCCTAAAGGAGCACCCTAATCTGAGTCAGAAGTTCATTGGTTCGAGTCCCACTCCAGAAACATGTGCACTAAATCTAGGCTGATACTCTGGTGCAGTACTGAGGGAGTTCTGCACTGTTGGAGGTGCCGTCTTTTAAATGAGACGTTAAATCGAGGCCCCATCTGGCCTCTCAGGCAGGCCTAAAAGATCCCATGGCCACTATATTGAAGAAGAGCACGGGAGTTCTCCCCGATCTCCTGGCCAATATTTATCCCTCAATCAACATCACTAAAACAGATTATCCAGTCATCATCTCATTGCTGATTAAGTACTCAAATTAACTGAAATTAAGTTCTTCAAAAGTATTCAACTTTCTGAAAGCACTTGGGGACATCCTGAGGTCATGTAAAGCGCTATATAAATGCAAGTTCTTTCTTGACAAAGTCCTTAAACATGTCATCTCTCCATAACTCGACATGAGGGGCTGCATATAACTCCCTAGCCACTGACTCCATCCCTCTCCCCAACTTCTGTCTGAGGCTAAACCACACTGTTCACAACCTCGGTGTCATATTTTAACCTGAAAAGAGCTTTCAACCACATATCCGCAGCATAACTAAGACCGTCTATTTCCATGAACATTCATTGTGAATCACAAAACATTTGACTGTGATTAGTAAATGCAAATTAAATGCATTTTGTTAATTGATGAATATTAAAAAACAACTCATTTTAAATAAAAAGGACAGGTAAGATGAACAACATAACAACTTGTATTTATATAGCGCCTTTAATGTAGGGAAATGTCCCAAAGCACTTCACACGAGTATTATGAGATAAACATTTTGACACTGAGCCACATAAGGAGAAATTAGGGCAGGTGACCAAAAGCTTGGTCAAAAATGTAGGTTTTAAGGAGCGTCTTAAAGGAGGAAAGAGAGGTAGAGAGGTGGAGAGGTTTAGGCAGGGAATTCCAGAGCTTGGGGCCCAGGCAACAATGGTTGAGCAATTATAATCAGGGATGCTCAAGAGGGTAGAATTAGAGGAGCGCAGACATCTCGGGGGTTGTGGGGCTGGAGGAGATTTCAAAAATAGGGAGGGACAAGGCTATGGAAGAGTTGAAAACAAGGATGAGAATTTTGAAATCGAGGCGTTGCTTAACCAGGAGCCAATGTCGGTCAGCGAGTACATGGGGATGGGTGAGTGGGACTTAGTGTGAGTTAGGACATGGGCAGCCGAGTTTTGGATCAACTCAAGATGACGTAGGGTAGAATGTGGGAGGCCAACCAGGAGTGCATTGGAATAGTCAAGTTTAGGAGGTAACAAAGGCATGGATGAGTTTTTCAGATGCGGATGAGCTGAGGCAAGGGCTGAAACAGGCGATGTTACGGAGGTGGAAATAGGCGGTCTTAGTTATGCTGCTGATAGGTTGTCGAAAGCTCATTTTGGGGTCAAGTATGACCGAGGTTGCGAACAGTGTGGTTCAGTTTCAGACAGATGTTGGGGAGAGGGATGGAGTCAGTGGTTAGGGAAAGGAGTTTGTAGCGGAGACCGAAAACAATGGGTTCGGTCTTCCTAATATTTAGTTGGAGAAAATTTCTGCTCATTCAGAACTGGATGTCAGGCAAGCAGCCTGACAATTTAGAGACCGTGGATTGGTCGAGAGAAGTGGTGGTGAGGTAGAGCTGGGTGTCATCAGCATACATTTGGAAACTGACATTGTGTTTTCAGACGATGTCGCTAAGGGGCAGCATGTAGATGAGAATTATGAGGTGGCCAAGGATAGATCGAGAAGTGAAGCCATTGCACATGGCTCTCTGGCTATGATTAGATAGATAAGAATGGAACCAGGTGAGTGCAGTCCCACCCAGCTGGACAATGGTGGGGAGACATTGGAGGAGGATGGAGTGGTCAACCATGTTGAAGGCTGCAGACAAGTCAGGAAGGATGAGGAGTGATAGTTGGTCTTTGTCACAATCAAAAAGGATGTCATTTGTGACTTTGATGAGAGCTATTTCGGTACTCTGGCGAGGGGGAAACCAGACTGGAGGGATTCAAAATGGAGTTGTGCGAAAGTTGGGCATGGATTTGGGAGGTGATAACACATTCAAGGACGTTGGAGAGGCAAGGGAGGTTGGAGATGGAGTGGTAGTTTACAAGGACGGAGGGGTCCAGGGTTGTTTTTTTTAAAGAGAGGGGTGATGACGGCAGATTTGAGGGTGTGGCGGACTGTACCTGAAGAGAGAGAACCGTTAACAATGTCAGCTAACATGGGAGTCAGCAAAGGAAGTTAGGTGGTCAGCAGTTTGGGTGGAGTAGGGTCAAGGGAGCAGGAAGTGGATCTCATGGACAAAATGAGCTCAGAGAAGCCATGAGGGGAAATCGGAGAGAAACTGGAGAAAGATGTGAGGGCAGGGCTAGGGCAGGGGGGAGCATTAGAGGAAATTTGGCCCGGTGTGCTAGAGGAATGAAGGGAAGAGGCAGAGGCAGCTTAACGGATGGTCTCAATCTTAGAGACAAAGAAGTCCATGAGCTCCTCACACTTATTGTTGGAGGTGAGGGTGAAGACTGGGAAGAGGGGTTTAAGAAGACGGCTAGCAATGGAGAATAGAAGCTGTGGTTTATAATTGCATGTCTGATGTTTTACCTAACACATGTGAATTGAAGTTATTTTGATTTGCACAGTTTAACCTACAGATTTTAAATTAATTATTAATACTGTCGTGCACGTTATCAGATAGTTAAATGTTTTTGTCCTCTGGATAGGTACAATAAAACTCGATTAGGATGCTTGTTATGGGCTGTAGAATTTTCTCATCCCCCCCACCACTCCCCCACCCCGCTCCCCTTACGCCATGCAACAGGCCTGTTTGCGATAGCTGTAACAATTTACAGGGTAATTAATGCGCACTAGGTTCGGCAAATAGCCCAAAGTTTTGCCAGCACATCAGTTGAGGACTTGAAATCCACAGAGGAACTTCTGTCTATTTCGAACTTGACAGATCGCAGGTTTGACTAGTCCAAAAGTGTGGTCAATTTGAAAGGTGGTATGACGGCGTACTCTGAGAGTACACCATCATACCGGCTGCAAATGCAGAGCCATTTGCACAAAACAAAGTGCACTTAATTTTAACGTAAATAAATGGTATTTGTTTCAGAGCTGTCCCTTGCAAACCCAGTGGATTTGTTATACTCTGCTGTGTTGTATTTGACCTGGAGATAGGATTGTCTCGATGCCAAACCTCTGATTAATCAAATTCAAAATGTCCAAAATTAAAATGAGTTAATCAATTTCTATCATCTTGTGCTGCCAAGCAAATGTATTAAGGCAGGTATGGAATTAGGTTCCGTGCTGTAATTAAGACACATGAGTTGATCTTTGCCTTGAGGTCATTCAGGTGTTCCATTAAAATTTCAATTTGCTTTTACAGATAATGAATTATAGTTGCTTCAGGCACCTCTATTATTATTTTCTTCTTCAGTTTGCCTATGAAAATTAATAAACCGCTTATTAACCTGAACTGGGACTGGAGCTGAAAGTGCAGGAGATTATGGGACTCCTCCTGACTTGAAGCAGGCAAATATGGTCTAAAAAGACATGCTTAAGTCACCAATGGAAAGGTTTACCTGTGGGATTTCTATTTTATGCCCTCAATACCAACAGCTTTCTTAAAAAAATAACATTTCAATTAGCATGACACATACCTATGATGGTAGAGACTGGAAAGAAAAGCTGGAAATACACTGAGTGTCAGAAAGGGAAAACACAAACTAACATTTCAGGTGAACTAGAATAAAGAAAAATAACTTGCATTTATATAGCGCCTTTCATGCTCTCAGGCTGTCCCAAAGCACTTTACAGCCAAGAAATACTTTTGAAATATAATCATTGTTGTAATATTGCAATCAGTGAGAAGTTGTTTTGTTTAAGTTAAATAAGAAAACCCATTGATGTGGGGATGTGTGATGTGCTCTTTTATTTTGTACTATTATTTCAAGGTAAATTGCATGATTTACATGAATTGTATTTAACCATAATTGCACTTCTCTATGTTCACCTTAATGTGAAATAAAGCAGCTTAACGATTGATACTTCACTCATCTCACTAAGTGTTTGTTCAGTCTCGCTTCTGAGAGATTGAAGAAGTACATGATTATCTGATTCAGGTCACAAGATGGTGCTATTGTTGCATACCTGCTTTGCACTGTTGTTCAAATAGATATAAGGCAGTGAGTTAATCCCGATAAAAGTGAAAAACTTGGAGAAATGGCTAGTGTTACTGAATCTGAAATGGTGCAGCCAAACTTGTAATCTAGGCTGACACTCCAGTGCAGTGCTGAGGGAGCGCTGCACTGTTGGAGGGGCAGTACCGAGGGAGTGCTGCACTGTCGGAGGGGCAGTACTGAGGGAGTGCGGCACTGTCGGAGGGGCAGTGCTGAGGGAGTGCTGCACTGTTGGAGGGGCAGTACTGAGGGAGTGCTGCACTGTCGGAGGGGTAGTACTGAGGGAGCACGCACTGTCGAAGGGGCAGTACTGAGGGAGCACCACACTGTTGGAGGGGCAGTATTGAGGGAGCGCCGCACTGTCGGAGGGGCAAATCTTAGGGAGTGCCGCACTGTCTGTGAGGCAGTACTGAGGGAGCACCGCACTGTTGGAGGGGCAGTACTGAGGGAGCGCCGCACTGTTGGTGGGGCAGTACTGTCAGAGCGCCATACTGAGGAAGTGCTGCACTGTTGGAGATCCCGCACTTTGGATGAAATGTTAAACCGAGGCCCCATCTGCTCTCTCAGTTGGACATAAACGATGCCATGGGACTATTTCGAAGATGAGCAGGGCGGTTATCCCTGGTGTCCTGGGACAATATTTATCCCTCAGTCAACATAACAAAAACTGATTATCTGGTCATTACCACATTACTGTTTGTGGGAGCTTGCTGTGCATAAATTGGCTGCCATGTTGCCTATATTACAAGAATGACTACACTTCAAAAAGTACTTAATTGGCTGTAATGTGCCTTGGGATGGCCGAAGGTGGTAAAAGGCACTACAGAAATGCAAGTTTTTCTTTCTTTTTAACAGCAAATGGTGGAATTTTTACCCTTGCGGCGTGCTAGCAGTGGGGGAGCTCTGGATCACGTGGGGAATCGGGAAGTTGAAGTGGCACATTTTGTAGTAGCTTTTTATCGAAACTACTGCATTTGCATCTCACTTCCAGGAATCCTGACTAACTAACGGGAGCAGGTGTGATGAAATCACACATGGGTCCAGTCCAGTTCAAGTATTTAAAGGATGCACTGCAAAGATGACAGTTGAAGGTTGGCGGAGGTTCAGGCGAGGTTGGTGGGGAACAGAATGGCTTGTCTGAAACGTGATTTGTTTGTTCCTGAAGAGATTTTTTATTACTGCAGAATAAAAAATGTAGGCTCGCCTCCCGAAAGCTGCCCCTTTTCAGTGATACATTCCTGGAATTCCTGCTGCAAGGTGTCAGGGCCTGCAGGGAGGTCCTACTCCCTGCTGAAGGGAGGAAGACGCAAGCTACAGAGACCAAGAAGGCAAAGCTGGAGATAGCGGCAGAAGTGAACAGCAGGAGTGTGATGGCCAGGCCGTGGATGCAGTGCAGGAAAAGATTTAATGACTTCATGAGGGAAGGAAAGGTGGATACAATGTAACATTCAAGTATATCCTGATGTGTGTGGCATCCCAACTCTGTCACTCTGCTTTCCCAAGCTTAATCCTGCACCACACTCCTCACAGCAACCTACCTTGCTGTTGCACCCATCCCTCTCTATCAACGCACTTGCTCACATCCTCATCTGACCATCCACCACTGACACTCACCCTCTACTTAATGCAGTGAAATGCCGCTCCATCAGAGTCATTCTCAACAGATGTTGCTCATCCATCCCTTCCACTCATTCCATGACTTTCACTCAAAGGTCTCTTGTTTCCCTGTGTGCAGGAGAAGAGAGCGCAGAGCACCCGGGAACGGTAGAGAACCGGAGGTGACCCTCCAGTCAGAACAGCACTAAGTGCAGCAGAGGAGGAGGCGCTGGAGATCAGCGAAGTGATGGAGTTGATGGCGGTGTGTGAGATAGAGAGATGGGGAACTCCCGGCTAACTGGTGACAGAATTAAATGTCACACAGCCACATGGCAGACAACAGTCACTCATGTTGATTTGACGTCATCAGCCATTGAAATATGATCATGTGCATAATGGTCATTTAAAACATTCTGATCATAGCAGTTCTAATTCATGTCTTTACTCTCTCACCAGGCCCATCAAGTGCCCCTCAGACAGTCCAGGCAGTGAAGGAAGAGAACTAGCCAGAGGAAGTCGCGGACTCAGACAGCGCACTGTCACAGGACCCATGCACACCAGCGCAGATTTGCAGAAAGAATGGAGGATGGAGGAGTCGATCTCCAGCATGGCTGGCATTCTGCCGCAAGCCATGGCTATGATGTGTTTGTCCATGGGAAGGGTGGCCACCTGCATGGAGCATCAAATGCACCAGTGAAATGAGTGCATGCATGCTCTCACCAGCAGCTTGCACACTCCGAATGCTGGGATGGATAGAACCCTAGACTTTCATTGCCCCACCGATACACTGCAAAGTGCTCTCCAGCACCTTGCTAGCAGAGAAGTGTGACTGGGCCAAGACAGGGAGGATGGTGGGAGGGGACATGGTAGTGGGAACTCTACTCATAGCACTTCCACTTCTCCCCTGATGCCCCCCCCCCCCCGCCCACCGCCAGACCAGTCAGTGCTGCACATGCAGCCGCTTATCCCGATACTCAAGTCTGCCCTTGTGCAGGTACAGGAGGAGCAGCCTTTGGCGGGGCCCTCGTGGGCTCCAAAACCCAGAGCACATCAGCCAAAAGCATCTCAGCAGTCAGAGCAGGGAAGTGAGCAGCTTGCCTCCACCTTTGCTGAAACCACAGAGGTCGCATGACGTAGAAATGGCAGGAAGAGGAAGGTGAAATAATTCTAGATGCACAAGGGTATGCACATGGTGTGTTAGGCTATGTTTCACTGTTAAGTTTACATTATATGAAGGCACATAAAATTATTTCTTTGCACCACTTTCCCGTCTTGCCCATGTTTGACTGGAGCATGGCAAGTGGTCTTGTCAGTTGTAATGATTGGTAAGCATGACTAACTGAGAGCAATGGGTGTGTCTGAAGGAATGGTTTGATCCTTTTAGGACTGCATTGTGGTTGGAGGTTGGGAATGTTGGTTCAGCATCTTGGTGGCAGATGGATGCACTGTTGCAGCCATTATGAGGCCATTGCGGGCAGCAATGTGCGCTGCTGCTGGTGCCATGTCCACATCAAAGAAGAAATTAGGGAATGCATGCAATAAAGGTACAGCGGTTATCATGGGCGACTTTAATCTACATATTGATTGGGCTAACCAAACTGGTAGCAATGAGGTGGAGGAGGATTTCCTGGAGTGTATTAGGATTGGTTTTCTAGACCAATATGTCGAGGAACCAACTAGAGGGCTGGCCATCCTAGACTGGGTGATGTGTAATGAGAAAGGACTAATTAGCAGTCTTGTTGTGCAAGGCCCCTTGGGGAAGAGTGACCATAATATGATATAATTCTTTATTAAGATGGAGAGTGACAGAGTTAATTGAGAGACTAGAGTCCTGAACTTAAGGAAAGGTAACTTCGATAGTATGAGACGTGAATTGGCTAGAATAGACTGGCGAGTGATATTTAAAGGGTTGACGGTGGATAGGCAATGGCACACATTCAAAGATCGCATGTATGAACTTCAACAATTGTACATCCCTGTCTGGAGTAAAAATAAAACGGGGAAGGTGGCTCAACCATGGCGAACAAGGGAAATTAAGGATAGTGTTAAATCCAAGGAAGAGGCATATAAATTGGCCAGAAAAAGCAACAAACCTGGGGACTGGGAGAATTTTATAATACAGCAGAGGGGGATAAAGGGTTTAATCAGGAGGGGGAAAATAGAGTATGAGAGGAAGTTTGCTGGGAACATAAAAACTGACTGCAAAAGCTTCTATAGAGATGTGAAGAGAAAAAGATTAGTGAAAATGAACGTAGGTCCCTTGCAGTCAGATTCAGGTGAATTTATAATGGGGATAAAGAAATGGCGGACCAGTTAACAAAATACTTTGGTTCTGTCTTCACGAAGGAAGACACAAATAACCTTCTGGAAATACGAGGGGACCAAGGGTCTAGTAAAAAGGAGGAACTGAAGAAAATCCTTATTAGGTGGGAAATTATGATAAATCCCCAGGGCCTGATAGTCTGCATCCCAGAGTACTTAAGGAAGTAGCCCTAGAAATAGTGGATGCATTGGTGATCATTTTCCAACAGTCTATCGACTCTGGATCAGTTCCTATGGACTGGAGTGTAGCTAATGTAACACCACTTTTTAAGAAAGGAGGGAGAGAGAAAATGGATAATTATAGACTGGTTAGCCTGACATCAGTAGTGGGGAAAATGTTGGAATCAATTATTAAAGATGAAATAGCAGTGCATTTGGAAAGCAGTGACGGGATCGGTCCAAGTCAGCATGGAGTTATGAAAGGGAAATCCTGCTTGACAAATCTTCTAGAATTTTTTGAGGATGTAACTGATAGAGTGGTCAAGGGAAAACCAGTGGATGTGGTGTATTTGGACTTTCAAAAGGCTTTTGACAAGGTCCCACACAAGAGATTGTTGTGCAAAATTAAAGCACATGATATTGGGGGTAATGTGCTGACAAGGATAGAGAACTGGTTGGCAGACAGGAAGCAGAGAGTTGGGATAAACGGGTCCTTTGCAGAATGGCAGGCAGCAACTAGTGGGGTGCACAGGGCTCAGTGCTGGGACACCAGCTATTTACAATATACATCAATGATTTAGATGATGGAATTGAGTGTAATAGCTCCAAGTTTGCAGATGACACTAAGCTGGGTGGCGGTGTGAGCTGTGAGGAAGATGCTAAGAGGCTGCAGGTTGACTTGGACAGGTTAGATGAGTGGGCAAATGCATGGCAGATGCAGTATAATGTGGATAAATGTGAGGTTATCCACTTTGGGGGCAAAAACAGGTAAGGCGGAATATTATCTGAATGGCGGCAGATTAGGAAACGGGGAGGTGCAATGAGACCTGGGTGTCATGGTACATCAGTCATTGAAAGTTGGTATGCAGGTACAGCAGGCGGTGAAGAAGGCAAATGGTATGTTGGCCTTCATAGCGAGTGGATTTGAGTTTAGGAGTAGGGAGATCTTACTGCAGTTGTACAGGGCCTTAGTGAGGCCTCACCTGGAGTATTGTTTTCAGTTTTGGTCTCCTAACCTGAGGAAGGATGTTCTTGCTATTGAGGGACTGCAGCGAAGGTTCACCAGACTGATTCCCGGGATGGCAGGACTGACATATGAGGAGAGACTGGATCGATTGGGCCTGTATTCACTGGAGTTTTGAAGGATGAGAGGGGATCTCATAGAAACATATAAAATTCTGACAGGACTGGACAGGTTAGATGAAGCAAGAATGTTCCCGATGTTGGGGAAGTCCAGAACCAGGGGACATAGTCTAAGGATAAGGGGTAAGCCATTTAGGACTGAGATGAGGAGAAACCTCTTCACTCAGAGAGTTGTTAACCTGTGGAATTCCCTGCCGCAGAGAGTTGTTGATGCCAGTTCATTGGATATATTCAAGAGGGAGTTAGATATGGCCCTTACGGCTAAAGGGATCAAGGGGTATGGAGAGAAAGCAGGAAAGGGGTAATGAGGTGAATGATCAGCCATGATCTTATTGAATGGTGGTGCAGGCTCGAAGGGCTGAATGGCATACTCCTGGACCTATTTTCTATGTTTCTATGGTTCTAAGTTCCTCCTCCTCTGAAGAGGTTCTGCTCTCTGTGCCTTGCTCCTGCAGAAGCTCCAATCCTCGCTGCTACGCTATGTTGTCATCTTCAGCACCACAACTGTTTGCTCTTTTCCGCAATCGTCAACGTTTGGCTTTGATTGTATTGCTCTTCAACCCCCTTGCTTGGCCTCCTCAAGGTTGTCATCATAGAAACATATGACCCATTTATCCCGACTCTCTGTTTTGTTTTGGTTAGCCAATCCTCTATCCATGCTAATATATTACCCCCAATCTCGTGAACTTTTATCTCGTGCTGTAAACTTTTATATGGCACCTTATTGAATGCCTTCTGGAAATCCAAATACACCACATCCAATTGTTCCCCTTATCCACCCTGCTCATTACATCCTCAAAGAACTCCAGCAAATTTGTCAAACATGATTTCTCTTTCATAAAACGATGCTGACTCTGCTTGATTGAATTATGCTTTTCCAAATGTTCCGCTATTATTTCCTTAATAATGGACTCCAGCATTTTTCTGATGACAGATGTTAGCCTAACTGGTCTATAGTTTCTTGCTTTTTGGTCTGCCTTCTTTTTTAAATAGGGCGTGACATTTACAATGGAATACAGTCCTTACAGGAAACAGGCTGGGAGGAAGTGTAATCCAGGTAGCTGTGGGAGTTATTGGGCTTATATTGGATGTTTGTCAATAGCCTATCCCCAGAAATGGAAATAAAGAAGCTGAGGAAGGGAAAGGAAGAGTCAGAAAGTGACCATGTGAAGGTGAGGGAAGGGTGGAAATTGGAAGCAAAATGAATGACATTTTCGAGTTCAGGACAAGAGCAGGAAATGGCATTGATAGAGTCATCAATGTATCGGAAAAAGAGGTGAGGAAGGTTATCTGAGTAGGACTGGAACAAAGAATGCTCGCATATCCCACTAAAAAGCAGGCATGGCTAAGACCCATGTGGGTTCCCATAGCAACATCTTTAATTTGGAGGAAGTGAGTGGAGTCAAAGAATAAGTTGTTCATTGTGAGAACAAGTTCAGTCAGGCGGAGGATGGTGGTGGTGAATGGGGACTGGTTGGGCCTCTGTTCAAGGCAGAAATGGAGCTCCCTCAGGCCGTCCTGGTGGGGGATGGAGGTGTAGAGGGATTGGACATCCATAGTGAAAAGGAAATGGTTGAGGCCAGGAAGCTGGAAACTGTTAAAGTGGCGGAAGGCATTGGAAGAGTCGCGGATGTAGGTGTGAAGAAACTGGACAAGGGGAGAAAAAATATTTGTGAGATAGGAAGAAATCAGTTCCGTGGGGCAAGAACAGACTGTTTCTCTCTCCACAGATGCTGCTTGACCTGTAATTATTTCAGATTTCCAGCATTCACTGTATTTTGCTTTTTTATCAACAGTAAATCTTGTTTAACTACCTTTTTCATATATAAGATAGTCTCAAAATTCAAGGCTGGTAATTTGTCAGTTATAAACAGAGTCTACTCCTAAATTAATCTTGCTGATGTTATGCCAATTTTGGAAGATGGAAGATAACAGCAAGTGAATGCTGAGTTACAATAAGTCACTTGAACTGTCCTTTCAACTTCAGATGTTAATTTCATCAGTTAATGATATCCAACTAAATGTCTGTATACTATTACTGTTTAACATGAAAGGTCCACCAATTATATTATAATCAGGTAATCAAATAAATGTTAGTATATGATTTTAAGGTCTGATTTCCCCCTTGATGGCCTTCGGACGGAGAAGCTTAAACATATCCTAATAGAGGGTTGAAAGATCAGATTTCCAGCATCAGCAGTATTTTGCTTTTGTATTACCATTTAGATTATTCTGCCTCTCCATGTTGTTTCTCCCAAAGTGCATCAATTCACACATATCCACATTAAATTGCATCGGCCATGTGTTTGCCCAGTCTGTCTATATCCTCCTGAAATCTGCTACTATCCTCCTCACAACTTACTGCATTGACAAGTTTTGTATGATCTGCAAACTTCTAAATTGTACTCCCTGTATTCAAGTCTAGCTCATTTATTAATAAAAGTAATACCGATCTCTGCACTGCATACTTCTCTCCATCCAGGAAAACAGCCATTCACCACTGATCTCCTATCCTTTAGCTAATTACAATTACATGTCCATTTAATCCCATGTGCTTCTATTTTCTGAGTAAATCTGTTATGTGGTACTTTATAAAATGCCCTTTGAAAGTCCATATATACAGCATCTACTTCACTACCTTCATCAACCCTCTATTAAATCATCAAATAACTCATTCAAGTTAGTCAGTCATGATTTGTCTTTAACAAATCTTTGCTGGCTGTCCAAGTGAGAATTAATTGTGTCCTTGACAATGGTCTCTAGTAGTTTTACCACCACTGGTGTTAGACTGACTGGCCTGTAGGTACTACGTTTATCCCTCTCCACTTTTTTGAATATGGGTGTAACATTTGTGATCCTCTAGTCCTCTGGCACTAATCCCATATCCAAGAGGGATTGAAAGATTGTAGTCAGAGCTTCTGCTAGCTCCACCCTTGCTTCCCTCAGCAAATTAGGATGCATCCCATCTGGAGCACGTGAATTGTTAATTTTGAGTGAAGCCATACTATTTAGCACCTCCTTTCTAAATATTTTTAAAATCATATCCAATATCTCTACTCTTCCCTCCTCTAATGCAACATTAACCATCCTCTTCTTTTGTGAAGACAGATGAAAAGTCCTTATTCAGGACCACAGTCATGCCAGCTGTCTCCAAAATAAAATGTTCATTTTTTCCCTAATAGGCCCCATTCCTTTAACTGTCTTTTTACGTTTATGTTTATAAAAGATTTTTGAGTTTCCTTTTATGTTACCCACTAATCTTTTCTCTTTGCCCTTGTATACTTTTTCAATTCCCCCCTGTACTCTTTGTATTGTGCCGGGTTTTCTATTGTGTTCTGTACCTGATATTTGTCATAAACCTTCTTTTTTTAACTTTAACTTCTATTTCCAATGTCATCCACGGAGCTCTCGCTTTCGTTGCTCTGTGTTTCCTCCTTATGTGAATATGTTTGGTTTGTACCCAAACTATCTCCACCTTGAAGGCCTCCCACTACTCATTTACTGTTTTTTTGGTCAATTTTTGTTTCCTGTCCACTTCTCAAAATCACTGAAATTGGCTCTCTTTCAGTTGGGTATTTTTTTACCATTGATTTTTCTTTGTCTGTAACAACATTAAACCTAATTATGTTATGATCACTATTGTCCAGATGTTCTTCCACTGAAACACACTCCACTTGCCCAACTTAATTCTGTAGAGATAGATCCAGCATTGCTTCCTTCCTCAAAAGCCAAATACTGTTGATGTTGGAAATCTGAAATAAAAACAGAAAATGCTGGAAATATTCAGCAGATCAGGCAGCATCTGTGGAGAGAGAAACAGAGTTAGGTCTGTTACCTATCTGCATGTCGACAATTTCTTGTGCCTCCCTGCACAGCCAAGTCTCCCATGATGTTGTGGATTTGCTTCTGACTGCTCTCCCCCAAGGTGCCATCACCCTCACTGGTATTCCACACTCCCAGTGGATTCCTGCACTGCCTTCTTGTTCCTCCTCGTCTGCCTGGTGGTCACCCACTCCCTGTCCTCCTTAACTCTCTGTTACTGCGGGGAGGCCACCTCCTGAAATGTGCTGTTCAGAAATCCCTCAGCTTCCCATAACTTTATTCTTCATATAGACTGGGTAATTCAATTTGCAAATGTAGTCTGTAGGACAAGTTCATAATGTAGTCTGGAGGGTGAGAAAGTTGGATATCAAACAAACGTAGTAATCTTAAATAAAGGAGACTACAAAGGTATGAGGGCACAGTTGGCTAAAGTGGACTGGAAAATAGATTAAAGTGTAGGACAGTTGATGAACAGTGGTGTACATTGAAGGAGATATTTCATAACTCTCAAGAAAAAATATTCCAGTGAGGAGGAAAGGGTGTAATCAAGCAGACGCAGCATGGATTCATGAAAGGGAAATCATGTTTAACTAACTTACTGGAATTCTTTGAGGATATAACGAGCATGGTGGATAGAGGTGTACCGATGGATGTGGTGTATTTAGATTTCCAAAAGGCATTCGATAAGGTGCCACACAAAAGGTTACTGCAAAAGATAAAGGTACGCGGAGTCAGAGGAAATGTATTAGCATGGATAGAGAATTGGCTGGCGAACAGAAAGCAGAGAGTCGGGATAAATGGGTCCTTTTCCGGTTGGAAATCAGTGGTTAGTGGTGTGCCACAGGGATCAGTGCTGGGACCACAACTGTTTACAATATACATAGATGACCTGGAAGAGGGGACAGAGTGTAGTGCAACAAAATTTGCAGATGACACTAAAATTAGTGGGAAAACGGGTTGTGTAGAGGACTCAGAGAGGCTGCAAGAAGATTTGGATAGGTTAAGCGAATGGGCTAAGGTTTGGCAGATGGAATACAATGTCGGAAAGTGTGAGGTCATCCACCTTGGGAAAAAAAACAGTAAAAGGGAATATTATTTGAATGGGGAGAAATTACAACATGCTGTGGTGCAGAGGGACCTGGGGGTCCTTGTGCATGAATCCCAAAAGGTTAGTTTGCAGGTGCAGCAGGTAATCAGAAAGGCAAATGGAATGTTGGCCTTCATTGCGAGAGGGATGGAGTACAAAAGCAGGGAGGTCTTGCTGCAACTGTATAAGGTATTGGTGAGGCCGTACCTGGAGTACTGCGTGCAGTTTTGGTTACCTTACTTAAGGAAGGATATACTAGCTTTGGAAGGGGTATAGAGACGATTCACTAGGCTGATTCCAGAAATGAGGGGGTTACCTTATGATGATAGATTGAGTAGACTGGGTCTTTACTCCTTGGAGTTCAGAAGGATGAGGGGTGATCTTATAGAAACATTTAACATAATGAAAGGGATAGACAAGATAGAGGCAGAGAGGTTGTTTCCATTGGTAGGGGAGACTAGAACTAGGGGGCACAGCCTCAAAATACGGAGGAGCCAATTTAAAACCGAGTTGAGAAGGAATTTCTTCTCCCAGAGGGTTGTGAGTCTGTGGAATTCTCTACCCAAGGAAGCAGTTGAGGCTAGCTCATAGAAAGTTTTCAAGTCAAAGATAGATAGATTTTTAACCAATAAGGGAATTAAGGGTTACGGGGAGAGGGCGGGTAAGTGGAGCTGAGTCCACGGCCAGATCAGCCATGATCTTATTGAATGGCGGAGCGGGCTCGAGGGGCTAGATGGCCTACTCCTGTTCCTAATTCTTATGTTCTTATGTTCTTAAAAGATAGCCATCCGTGGCTAACTAAAGAAATGAAGGATAGTATCCAATTAAAAACAGGGGCATACAAAGTGGCCAAAACTACTGGGAGGACAGAAGATTGGGAAGTTATTAAAAGCCAGCAAAGAATGACTAAAAATATTATTAAGAAAGGGAAGATAGACTATAAAAGTAATAAGCACAAAATATAAAAACAGATAGCAAGAGTTTCTATAGGTATATAAAAAGGAAAAGAATGGCTAAAGTAAATGTTGGTCCCTTGGAGGACGAAACCGGGGAATTAGTGATGGGGAACATGGCAGAAACTCTGAACAAATATTTTGTATTAAAGATGTAATAGCAGCTTGGATTTATGGAAGGGAAATCATGCTTCACATATCTAGAGATTTTTGAGGATGTAACTAGTAGAGTGGATAAGGGAGAAGTGGATGTGGTGTATTTGGAGTTTCAAAAGGCTTTTGACAAGGTCTCACACAAGAGATTAGTGTACAAAATTAAGGCACATATTATAAGGCACATATGTATTGATGTGGATAGAGAACAGGTTGGCAGACAGGAAGCAAAGAGTGGGAATAAACTGGTCCTTTTCAGAATGGCAGGCAGTGACTAGTGGGGTGCCACAAGGTTCAGTGCTGGGACACCAGCTATTTACGATATACATTAATGATTTAGACAAAGGAATTGAATGTAATATCTCCAAGTTTGCAGATGACACTAAGCTGGATGGCAGTGTGAGTTGTGAGGAGGATGCTAAGAGGCTGCAGGGTAACTTGGACAGGTTAGGTGAATGGGCAAATGCATGGCAGATGCAGTATAATGTGGATAAATGTGAGGTTAACCACTTTGGTGGCAAAAACAGGAAGGCAGATTATTATCTGAATGGTGACAGATTAGTAAAAGGGGAGGTGCAACGAGACCTGGGTGTCATGGTACATCAGTCACTGAAGATAGGCATGCAGGTACAGCAGGCAGTAAAGAAAGCAAATGGCATGCTGGCCTTCATAGTGAGAGGATTTGAGTATAGGAGCAGGGAGATCTTAATGTAGTTGTACAGGGCCTTGGTGAGACCACACCTTGAGTATTGTGTGCAGTTTTGGTCTCCTAATCTGAAGAAGTAGTGCTTGCTATTGAGGGAGTGCAGCGAAGGTTCACCAGACTGATTCTCAGAATGGCAGGACTTACATATTAAGAAAGACTGGATCAACTAGGCTTATACTCACTGGAATTTAGAAGAATGAGAGGGGATCTCATAGAAACATATATAATTATGACGGGGCTGGACAGGTTTGATGCAGGAAGAATGTTCCCGATGTTGGGGAAGTCCAGAACCAGGGATCACAGTCTAAGGAAAGGGGTAAGCCATATAGGACCGAGATGAGGAGAAACTTTTTCATCCAGAGAGTGGTAAACCTGTGGAATTCTTAACCACAAAAATTGTTGAGTCCAGTTCATTGAATATATTCAAGAGGGAGTTAGATGTGGCCCTTATGGCTAAGGGTATCAGGGGTTATGGAGAGAAGGCGGGAGTGGGGTACTGAAGTTGCATGATCAGCCATGATCATATTGAATGGCGGTGCAGGCTCGAAGGGGTGAATGGCCTGCTCCTGCACCTATTTTCTATGTTTCTATGTTTCTATGGTAGAGGACACTAAAAATATCCCAACAGTGGATAGTCAAGGGGCTGTAGTGGTGGAGAAACTTACCACAATCACAATCACTAAGGAGGTAGTACTCAGTAAGATAACAGGACTAAAAGCGGATTAATCCCCTGAATCTGATGGCTTGCATCTTAGGGTCTTAAGAGAAGTAGCAGCAGAGATAGTAGATACATTGGTTGTAATTTACCAAAATTCCCTGGATTCTGGGGAGGACCCGCAGATTGGAAAACTGCAAATATAACACCCCTATTTAAAAAAGGAGGCAGAAAAAAGCAGGAAACTATAGACCAGTTAGCCTAACATCTGTGGTTGAGAAAACGTTGGAGTCCATTATTCAAGAAGCAGTAGCAGGACATTTGTAAAAGCATAATTCAGTCAAGCAGAGTCAGCATGGATTTATGAAGGGGAAGTCGTGTTTGACAAATTTGCTGGAATTCTTTGAGGATGTAACGAACAGGGTGGATAAAGGGGAACCAGTGGATGTGGTTTATTTGGACATGCAGAAGGCATTTGACAAGGTGCCACATAAAAGGTTACTGCACAAGATAAAAGTTCACGGGCTTGGGGGTAATATATTAGCATGGATAGAGGATTGGCAAACTAACAGAAAACAGAGAGTCAGGATAAATGGTTCATTCTCGGGTTGGCAATCAGTAACTAGTGGGGTGCCGCAGGGATCAGTGCTGGGACCCCAACTATTTACAATCTGTATTAACGACTTGGATGACAGGACCAAGTGTAACGTAGTCAAGTTTGCTGATGATACAAAGATGGGAGGAAAAGCAATGTGAGGAGGACACAAAAAATCTGGAAAATGACATGGACAGGCTAAGTGCGTGAGCAAAAATTCGACAGATGGAGTATAATGTTGGAAAGTGTGAGGTAGAAAAAAATTGAAGAGCAAGTTATTATTTTAATGGAGAAAAATTGCAAAGTGCTGCAGTACAGTGGGACCTGGGGGTACTTGTGCAAGAAACACAGCAGGATAGTATGCAGGTCCAGCAAGTGATCAGAAAGGCCAATGGAATTTTGGCCTTTATTTCAAAGGGAATGGAGTATAAAAGCAAGGAAGTCTTGCTAGAGTTATACAGGGTATTGGTGAGACCACTCCTGGAATACTGCGTACAGTTTTGGTTTCCATATTTAAGAAAGGATATACTTTCTTTGGAGGCAGTTCAGAGAAGGTTAACTAGGTTGATTCTGAAGATGATGAGTTTGACTTATGAGGAAAGGTTGAGTAGATTGGGTCTCTATTCATTGGAATTCAGAAGACTGTGAGGTGATCTTATCGAAATGTATAAGATTATGAGGGGGCTTGACAAGGTGGATGCAGAGAGGATGTTTCCACTGAAAGGGGAGACTAGACCTCGGGGGCATAATCTTAGAATAAGAGGCCACCCATTTAAAACTGAGCTGAGGAGGAATTTCTTCTCTCAGAGGGTTGTAAAACTGTAGAATTCGCTGTCTCAGAGAGCTGTGGAAGCTGGGTCATTGAATAAATTTAGGACAGAGATAGAAAGTGTTACACTCATAATAAATGGTCAGACCAAGTACTGTGTGTAATGAGCAAGTGTGACCTTAGCTCCTTTATTGTAGTTCCAGAGTGCAGGTACTTCGTGGGTGGCCTGTTGATATACCGTACTCCCAAGGGATGCTGGGATCACTTGGGACTCCAACAGGTAGGCCCTCTGGTGGACAGGTGTGATGCAGGTTATAAGGTTACAAGGGGTTAAATACATAACATCACTCCCCCGTGAAGTCAACAATACACTTATTTACAAGGTGAGACGATCTGGGGCTTTGCGCTCCCTTGTCAATGATCTCGGTACAAATGTTGGTGTGGTTGGGTCGGTCAGTTCTTCATTTGGCTGTTGGACAGCCAGCCTTGCCGGGCTGCTGGCGATGGTGAATTCTGTTTCGTGGTCAACTGTGATGTCAATTGCCACTTGTGTGTGTGTGTTGGAAGGTCAAAGTTGATGGTGTCCTCTTCAGGTCGTGTGTAACTGTTGGTGAACCGCAGGTTAATTTGGTCCAAGTGCTTTCTGTGCGTTTGTCCATTGGTCAGTTTGACCTGAAACACCCTACTCCCCTCTTTGGCTGTGATTGTGCCAGCGAGCCATTTGGGAGCGTGTCCATATCTGAGCACAAATACAGGGTCATTGATTTCAATTTCGCGTGACAAGTTTGCGCGGCCATGGTACACACTCTTTTGATGCCGCTTGTCCTCCATGTGATCATGTAGATCAGGGTGGACCAGAGAAAGCCTTGTTTTAAGTGCCCTTTTCATGAGCAGCTCAGCTGGGGGAATCCCTGTGAGTGAGTGGGGTCTGGTGCAGTAGCTGAGCAATACTCAGGACAATCGAGTCTGCAGGGAGTCTTCCGACACACGTTTCAAGCTTTGCTTGGTGGTCTGGACTGCCCGTTCTGCCTGGCTGTTGGATGCGGGCTTCAACGGCGCAGATGTGACATGTTTGATCCCATTGCGGGTCATGAACTCTTTGAATTCGGCACTGGTGAAGCATGGCCCATTGTCGCTGACTAGGACATCGGGCCGGCCGTGCGTGGCAAACATAGCTCTTAGACTTTCAATGGAGGTCGTGGATGTGCTTCTAGACATTATTGCACATTTAATCCACTTTGTGTAAGCATTCACGACAACCAAAAACGTTTTGTCTAGAATGGGCCTGCATAGTCTACATGGATCCTCGACCAAGGTTTGGATGGCCAGGACCATAAACTTAGCCTCTCTGGGTGCATTGCTCAACTGAGAGCAAGCATTGCAATGGCGTACACAAGACTCTAAATCTGAGTCGATGCCTGGCCATCACACGTGGGATCTGGCTATGGCTTTCATCATCATGATGCCTGGGTGGGTGCTGTGTAGTTCCCCAATAAATGTGTCTCTGACTTTCTTGGGCAATACCATATGATTGCCCCACAAGAGACAGTCCGCCTGCAGGGACAGCTCATCTTTGCGTGGAATGGCTTAATCGCTTCCTGTATCTCCATTGGGACACTGGGCCAGCTCCTATGGAGGACACAGCTTTTTGGCAGGGACAGTAAAGGATCTTGGCTAGTCCAGGTCCTGATCTGGCGGGCCGTAACAGGGGATTTCTCATTCTCAAATGCCTCCATGACCATTAGCAAGTCCACTGGCTGTGCCATTTCCACCCCGGTGGTGGGCAATGGTAGCTGACTGAGAGCATCTGCGCAATTCTCTGTGCCCAGTGTGTGGCGAATTACATAGTTGTATGCCGACAGCGTGAGCGCCCATCTTTGGATGCGGGCAGAGGCATTGGTATTGATCCCTTTGCTCTCCGAGAATAGCGATATGAACGGCTTGTGGTCAGTTTCAAGCTCGAACTTGAGGCCAAATAAGTACTGGTGCATTTTTTTTAACCCGTAAACACACGCCAGAGACTCTTTGTCAACCATGCTGTAGGCCCTTTTGTCCTTGGACAAACTCCTGGATGCATACGCAACAGGTTGCAATATTCCCGATTCATTAGCCTGTTGCAACACACACCCGACCCAGTATGACGACACATTGCAAGCTAACACTAGTCGTTTACATGGGTTATACAGAACAAGCAGTTTGTTAGAACACAGTAAATTTCTTGAAGGCAGCCTCTTTTGAATTCCCCCATACCCAGTCGTCTCCCTTGCACAGTAGCACATGCAGGGGTTCTAGCAGGGTGCTTAACCCAGGTAGGAAATTATCAAAGTAGTTTAGGAGTCCCAGAAATGACCGCAGCTCCGTCGCGTTCCGTGGTCGCGGCGCATTCTTGATGGCCTCCGTCTTGGCATCGGTGGGTCTGATGCCATCTGCTGTGATTCTCCTTCCTAAGAATTCGACATCCTGTGCCAGGAAAACACACTTCGAGTGTTTCAACCTGAGCCCCATGCGATCCAACCGACTAAGAACCTCCTCCAGGTTCTTCAAGTGCTCCACGGTGTCCCGACCTGTAACCAATATGTCGTCCTAAAAGACCACTGCACAAGGAACTGACTTTAGCAGGCTTTCCATGTTTCGCTGGAAGAACGCTGCAGCCGACCGAATCATGAACGGGCACCAATTGTAAATAAATAGCCCTTTGTGCATGTTGATGCAGGTGAGACCTTTCCAAGACTCCTCCAGTTCCTGCGTCATGTAGGCCAAGGTCAGGTCCAGCTTGGTGAACGTCTTCCCTCCAGCCAGGGTCGCAAATAGGTCGTCTGCCTTGGGTAGCGGGTACTGGTCCTGCAGCAAAAAATTGGTTAATTGTTACTTTATAGTCACTGCAAATTCTAATTGTACCGTCCTCCTTGAGTACCGGAACAATCGGGCTGGCCCAGTCGTTGAACTCCACCGCCGCGATGATGCCTTCACGTTGCAGCCTGTCCAGCTCGATTTCCACTTTTTCACGCATCATGTACGGTATCGCTCTAGCATTTTGGTGGATGGGTCGCGTACCGGGAACCAAATGGATCTGCACTTTTGCCCCCGAGAAATTACCAATGCCTGGCTCGAATAACGACGGGAACTTGCTAAGAACCTGGGTACATGTGGTGTCGTCGACAGATGAAAGCGCTCGGATGCCGTCCTAGTTCCAGCGGATTTTCCCCAGCCAGCTTCTACTAAATAACGTGGGGCCAAGCCATGGCGCAATCCACAGTGGGAGTTCGTGTACTGCTCCATCATAGGAGACTTTGACTTCAGCACTGCCAATTACTGGGCTTAGTTCCTTTGTATAAGTCCTTAGCTTCGTGTGAATGGGGCTGAGCTTGGGCCTGTGTGCCTTCTTTCCCCACAGCTTGTTGAAGACCGTTTTACTCATTATAGATTGGCTTGCCCCCATGTCCAGCTCCATAGACACTTTAATACTGTTCAGTTCAAATTTCAGCATTATTGGTGGGCATTTCGTCATGAACGTGTGTATCCCGTACACTTCTGCCTCTTTCGTGCAAGTTTCCAATTCCGTTTGATCCACTGTGCACCAATCTTCCTCTACAACGTGGTGGTTTGCAGGGTTTGCAGCTTGCCTGCACATTCATTGAAGGTGTCCCATTGTTCTGCAACCATTGCACTCATAGTGCTTAAAGTGGCATTGATGGGGCCGATGATCACCCCCACAGCACTAACAGGGTGTTAGATGATAGCGGACAGGTGTGATGCAGGTTACAAGGTTACAAGGGGTTAAATACATAACAGACAGTTTCTTAACCGATTAGGGAATAATGGTTTATGTGGAGCAGGCAGGGAGGTGAATCTGAGTTCATGATTGGATCAGCCATGATCGTATTAAATGGCGGAGCAGGCTAGAGGGGCCATATGGCCTACTCTTGCTCCAATTTCTTATGTTCTTATGTTAAGTATTCGAGACAGTTTTCTAGAACAATACATCATGGAACCAACCAGGGAACAGGTTATTTTACACCTTGTATTGTGCAATGATTGAGGGCTAATTAGGAATCGCATCGTAAAGGATCCTCTGGGGAAGTATGTTTATAACATGATAAAATTTCGCATTGAGTTTGAGAGTGCAATACTTTAGTCAGAAACGAGTGTCTTTGGGAGAAATATTCGGTATCTTAGCACCTCCCGTTTGCACCAGCAGATGGCGCAAATGGGGTTCTAGAGCATTGTCGTCAGGGCAAGTTGAATCCAACGCCGCACGCCAAATCCCACCCTCCTGCAACGCCGGCACTAACAGTTATTCCTCAATGCCAGGTGGACCGTGACATCAGTGAGTGTGCAAAACTCATTGGCCACCTGATGTGTGAAATTAACTCTCACTGCCTACTTTAACGCCTGGAGGAAACAGTGACAGGAAGAGCTGGTGTGAAGCAACAGGATGTCGGCTCCAGGAACGTTATTTAAAGGGATCATCAGTAATGCCTCGCAGCTGTAAGTTAGTGGAGTTTCAGTGCTTTCTTGTAAGTTTCACACAGTGCAACAGTCTCATTCTGTAATTTGAAGGTTATTTAGTATCGGGGGTTTTGAGGCAACTAAAAATTAGCTATAATTATTCTTAAAAAAAAATCAAACTGCGACACTTGCTTATATTAATGGGGGCTGTACTGGCAGTCGACCTCACCCTCCAGGATCTATGCTGGAGTGAGCGGATGCAGCATGAAAGACTGGAACATGAGGCCAGTGGTAGGAAGAGAGCCATCAGGGCTCTCAACAGGAGCCATTACCCTCCAAGGGTATTCTGAGAGCACTTTCCCGACCTCAAATAAACGAGAAACAGTGTATTAAAGGCTCCACTTTACAAGGAGCTGGTCACAGAACTCTGCAACCATAATTCCAGCCTCATATCAGTGCGACCACAGCTCTTTCAGTTTAGTCAAGATCACCATTGCCCTCAATTTCTTCACCAGTGGATCCTTCCAATCTGCTACGGGAGACATATCTAAAATATTGCAGTTAGCCTTGCATTGCTTCATCCTCGAGGTCAAAAAAAGCTCCCTACAGTTGGAGAAGGGACTACATTTCCTTCCCTATTCCCAGAGAGAAGCAGCACTAGCGTGCATGTCGCTTTTCCAGGATCGCGGGATTCCCCATGGTGCAGGGAGCCATTGACTGCATCCACGTCGCTTTGTAGGCACCTCATAACAATCCTGAGATCTTCCGCAACTGCAAAGGCTACCACTCACTTAATGTGCAGCCATGGTGCGTTCATCCTGTACCAGACTGGTGTGCCAGCATTCTTTCAGCCACCATGTGAAGCTTGCAACTGGCTGGTTGGACCATATAAAATTATGAGGGGGCTTGACAAGGTGGATGCAGAGAGGATGTTTCCATTGATAGGGGAGACTAGAACTAGGGGGCATAATCTTAGAATAAGGGGCCGCCCATTTAAAACTGAGATGAGGAGGAATTTCTTCTCTCAGAGGGTTGTAAATCTGTGGTATTCGCTGCCTCAGAAACTTGTGGAAGCTGGTTCATGAATAAATTTAAGACAGAGATAGACAGTTTCTTAACCGATAAGGGAATAAGGGGTTATGAGGAGTGGGCAGGGAAGTGGACCTGAGTCCATGATCGGATCAGCCATGTTCGTATTAAATGGCAGAGCACGCTCGAGGGGCCGTATGGCCTACTCCTGCTCCTATTTCTTATGTTCTTATGTTCTTATGTAAGAGTGATCTGCTCTCCACCTGGGTCATGACTTCTCTCCACAACCCCAACACTCTTGCCCAGCACTCATGTATTGAGAGCCATGCTGCCACCAGGAACATTATCCAACATATCATCGGAGTGCTCAAGCAATGGTTCCACTGCTTTGACTGCTCAGGAGGAGTCCTTCCGTACTCGGCTGAGCGGGTGTCCCATTTCGTGGTTGTCTGCTGCATGCTCCACAACTTGGCCATCATGCGGGACCAGCCCTTGCCACCAGGATTGCAGGACCACCTCAGGAGGAGGAAGAGGGAGAGGAGGTGAAGGGGATGAGGAAGTTGAGGAGGATGAGGAGGAGGATACGGAACAGGAGTGAGGGATGAGGCAGTCACTCAATCAGCTTCCCAGAAGGGTGGTCCATGACCGCCTCAACAGACAGCGGTTCAAATGAATTAAATCCCAGATCCCATTGCTCACCACACCCCCATCATTCCATCCCTGTCGCAGGCACTATCATTGTGCAAAGCTGAAATGAGACACACCACAAAAGAATCCAAACTGAATTAATAAATGTATCAATAATGAGTGAACACATATTTACAACAAAAATATTAACTATTCACCTAAGAGCAATACCTTAGCGCCTCTCGTTACTGTGCCTTTGCCAACTCTCGTGCTCCCACGAAGTGTCGCCCCAGTGGCTGCAGCAGAGCTGGTGGATGGCTGCTGCGTGTCCGTGTGGGAGATTTCAGTGGCCTTGCAGGACACCCTCAACCAGCTCTGGGCCGGGAAGGCCTGGCTGTAGGCTGCACCACTTCAGCATGGACAGCAGCAGTCTGGGCTGGCTGGATGACAAGCAGCGATATGGACAATGGTGCAGTGGAAGTGGTGGGAGCAGGTTCCTGCTCCACTGACACACTGACAACACCCCCCCCCCCCCCCATTGCAGCACCTCAGCATCCCGAGCAATCTGTTGGAGCTGCGACACTATGAAAGTCCTGGTCGATGGTGGTAGACCCAGCCTTGATGGCAGCAGTCAGAGCTTGCGTGGCATGAAGCTGAGACAGCATGAGAGCAGTCTGAGATTGACGCCACCACGCATAGACTGCATTACAGCACTAAGACGTTGCGTCGCTTCTGCCTGCTGCAATAGAAGCTGCCAGATCGCCCGTCACTCGCGGCATCAGATGTAGGTTGCCAAGGTCTCTCTTGGAGTCTACTATCCTTTGAAGACTGGAAATAATGGGCTCCATGGTGTGCACAGAGCTTTGTGAGATGTTTGAGGTGGATTCCCCCACATTCCTTAGTGTTGCTGAGAGGCTCTCGGGCACCAATGCCATTGCACCTATCAACTTTGTGTGCATGCCCATCTTCTAACCACCTCCCCATCGAGGTCCTTATCTGAGTACTGTGCAGCAGAACTCGTCCTCCGGGGAGCTGGCTCCCGAGCTACTCATACCCCCTGGCCTTGCTGCAGCTCATTCATACTCACCCTGTGCCGAGCCTGCTACTACACTAGCCTCTAAAGAATGGGTAGAGCCAGTACCGGAGCTGATGCCTGAGGATGGGACATGCAGTGTGTTCTTCCTCCTCCACTTCTCCTGTCTCGCCCTCTACAGTGCCCCTCAGGGACAGGCTGCTCAGGTTCTTGCTCATGATCTGAAAGCATAAAGGCACGAGAGTCAGATTAAGGTGAGGGAGGGAGAAATCCATGCATACATGATTAGCTGGAAAGTGTGAAATGCTTGTGGGGTGAGGGGGAAGTGGGATGTGTGAAAAAGGAGTAAGGATGAGCAAACCGTTGTTGATCCCCAGGGGGGGTGAAAGTCACCGCTGGCCACAGCTCGCACCACCTGCAGCACTCTATTTTCTAGCATTGACATTGTTTGGGTGTCGGCTTGTCCCCCGCCTGTGTGCTTCTGCTCCCTCCTGTTGTGAGCCACCTTGGCCTGCAAGAGAAAGGAACGTGTGTGAGTTAGTCTGGATCAATGTGTTTGGGTCATGTGCCTGCCCTAGTTGAATATCTGTCATTGTGTGCAAGATGCGGGATGTGGGTGTGAGTGTTGGTGTGTAGAGATTGTTGGTGGGTGAGTGCTGTGGGTGTGGTGCTTTGGGCAGTGTGTGAAGGCTATGGTTCAGGTGGTGGTATGTAGCATTTGTTGAAGCAGTCACTCACCTTGACTAACCGAGTGAGGTCGTTAAATTTCTTCCTGCACTATGTGTGGGTCCTGTGAACCACAGTGCTGCCTGAGACACGCTGCCTGAGGTGTGCTACCCGAGACACGCTGTCCGAGACACACTGCTCAAGACGTGTTGCCCGAGACGCGCTGTCCGAGATGCGCTGCCCGAGACACGCTGCCCGAGAAGTGCTTCCCGAGACATGCTGCACGACCTCCCTCCGCATGGTGAGGAAGACTTGCAGCGAGGGGCTTCTGCCACTTGCCGGGTAGAGCACTGCCCTCCGACTCTCCACAGCAAACACCAACACCTCCAATGCTTGATCGTGGAATCTGCGGGCTCTCTCCTTGGATCACCATGAGGACAGCTGCTTCAGTCCCCTGGCTCCTTCTCCTTGATCTGCTGCTGTCTGCTGAGGCTATGGCACAGCCAGCAATGCTGGGAATGATGTTCTGCAGCATCAGTGAAAATCACCTTTAAGAACTGGGAAAAAGCCTGTAGTAATCATGACTTGCGATTAGACTGCACCAGATATTGGTCCAACCTTTCAGTGTAACGCTAATGAGCTTGGTCTTAATGACTTAAATTAGCTTTCTGTTATACTCACAATAAATGGTGAGACTGAGTACTGTGTGTAATGAGCAAGTGTGACTTTAGCTCCTTTATTAAGGTTCCAGAGTGCAGGTACCTTGTGGGTGACCTGCTTATATACTGTGCTCCCAAGGGATGCTGGGATTCCTTGGGACTCCAACAGGTAGGCCCTCTGGTGGTCAGGTGTAATGCAAGTTACAAAGGGTTAAATACATAACATCACTCCCCTGTGAAGTCAACAGTACACTTATTTACAAGGTGAGATGATCTGGGGCTTTGCGCTCCCTTGTCGATCATCTCAGTTCAAATGCTGGTGTGGTTGGGTTGGTCAGTTCTTCACTGGGCTGTTGGACAGCCAGCATTGCTGGGCTGCTGGGGATAATGAGTTTGGTTTCATGGTCAACTATGATGTCAGTTGCCACTTGTGTGTGTGTTGGAAGGTCCAAGTTCGTGGTGACCTCTTTGGGTTGTTCATAGCTGTTGGTGAACCGCAATTTGATTTGGTCCAAATGTTTTCTGTGCGTTTGTCCATTGGTCAGTTTGACCTGAAACACTCTATTCCCCTCTTTGGCTGTGACCATGCCAACGAGCCATTTGAGATCATAATTGAGCACAAACACGAGATCAATGATCTCAATATCGCGTGATGAATTTGCGCGGTCATGGTATATACTTTGTTGATGCCGCTTGTCCTACAAGTGATTATGGAGTTCAGGGTGGACAAGAGACTGCCTTGTTTTAAGTGCTCTTTTCATGAGCAGCTCAGCTAGGGGAATCCCGGTGAGAGAGTGGGGTCTGGTGTGGTAGCTGAGCAGCAATTGGGACAACTGGGTCTGCAGGGAGCCTTCCGACACATGTTTCAAGCTTTGCTTAAAACATAAGAACATAAGAATTAGGAACAGGAGCAGGCCATCTAGCCCCTCGAGCCTGCTCCACCATTCAAAATGATCATGGCTGATCTGGCCGTGGATTCAGCTCCACTTACCCGCCCGTTCCCCATAACCCTTAATTCCCTTATTGGTTAAAAATCTATCGATCTGTGACTTGAATACATTCAATGAGCTAGCCTCAACTGCTTCCTTGGGCAGAGAATTCCACAGATTCACAACCCTCTGGGAGAAGAAATTCCTTCTCAACTCGGTTTTAAATTGGCTCCCCCATATTTTGAGGCTGTGCCCCCTAGTTCTAGTCTCCCCGACCAGTGGAAACAACCTCTCTGCCTCTATCTTGTCTATCCCTTTCATTATTTTAAATGTTTCTATAAGATCACCCCTCATCCTTCTGAACTCCAATAAGTAAAGACCCAGTCTACTCAATCTATCATCATAAGGTAACCCCCTCATCTCTGGAATCAGCCTAGTGAATCGTCTCCATACCCCCTCCAAGGCTAGCATATCCTTCCTTAAGTAAGGTGACCAAAACTGCACGCAGTACTCCAGGTATGGCCTCACCAATACCCTGTACAGTTGCAGCAGGACCTCCCTGCTTTTGTACTCCTGCCCTCTCGCAATGAAGGCCAACATTCCATTCGCCTTTCTGATTACCTGCTGCACCTGCAAACTAACTTTTTGGGATTCATGCATAAGGACCCCCAGGTCCCTCTGCACCACAGCATGTTGTAATTTCTCCCCATTCAAGTAATATTCCCTTTTACTGTTTTTTTCTTCCAAGGTGGATGACCTCACATTTTCCGACATTGTATTCCATCTGCCAAACCTTAGCCCATTCGCTTAACCTATCTAAATCTCTTTGCAGCCTCTCTGTGTCCTCTACACAACCCGCTTTCCCACTAATCTTTGTGTCATCTGCAAATTTTGTTACACTACACTCTGTCCCCTCTTCCAGGTCATCTATGTATATTGTAAACAGTTGTGGTCCCAGCACCGATCCCTGTGGCACACCACTAACCATTGATTTCCAACCCGAAAAGGACCCATTTATCCCGACTCTCTGCTTTCTTTTAGCCAGCCAATTCTCTATCTATGCTAATACATTTCCTCTGACTCCGCATACCTTTATCTTCTGCAGTAACCTTTTGTGTGGCACCTTATCGAATGCCTTTTGGAAATCTAAATACACCACATCCATCGGTACATCTCTATCCACCATGCTCGTTATATCCTCAAAGAATTCCAGTAAATTAGTTAAACATGATTTCCCTTCATGAATCGATGTTGCGTCTGCTTGATTGCACTATTCCTATCTAGACGTCCTGCTATTTCTTCCTTAATGATAGCTTCAAGCATTTTCCCCACTACAGATGTTAAACTAACCGGCCTATAGTTACCTGCCTTTTGTCTGCCCACTTTTTTAAACAGAGGCGTTACATTAGTTGCTTCCCAATCCGCCGGTACCTCCCCAGAGTCCAGAGAATTTTGGTAGATTATAATGAATGCATCTGCTATAACTTCCACCATCTCTTTTAATACCCTGGGATGAATTTCATCAGGACCAGCGGACTTGTCTACCTTGAGTCCCATTAGCCTGTCCAGCATGACCTCCCTAGTGATAGTGATTTTCTCAAGGTTCTCCCTTCCCACAGTCCCGTGACCAGCAATTTTTGGCATGGTTTTTGTGTCTTTCACTGTGAAGACGGAAGCAAAATAATTGTTTACGGTCTCAGCCCTTTCCACATTTCTCATTATTAAATCCCCCTTCTCATCTTCTAAGGGACCAACATTTACTTTAGTCACTCTCTTTCGTATTATATATCGGTAAAAGCTTTTACTATCTGTTTTTATGTTTTCCGCAAGTTTACCTTCGTAATCTATCTTTCCTTTCTTTATTGCTTTCTTAGTCATTCTTTGCTGTTGTTTAAAATTTTCCCAATCTTCTAGTTTCCCACTAACCTTGGCCACCTTATACGCATTGGTTTTTAATTTGATACTCTCCTTTATTTCCTTGGTTATCCACGGCTGATTATTCCTTCTCTTACCGCCCTTCTTTTTCACTGGAATATATTTTTGTTGAGCACTATGAAAGAGCTCCTTAAAGTCCTCCACTGTTCCTCAATTGTGCCACCATTTAGTCTGCATTCCCAGTCTACTTTAGCTAACTCTGGCCTCATCCCACTGTAGTCCGCTTTGTTTGAGCAAAGTACGCTCGTTTGAGATACTACTTCCTCACCCTCAATCTGTATTACAATTTCAACCATACTGTCATCACTCATTCCGAGAGGATCTCTTACGAGGAGATCGTTTATTATTCCTGTCTCATTACACAGGACCAGATCTAAGATAGCTTGCTCCCTTGTAGGTTCTGTAACATACTGTTCTAAGAAACAATCCCGTATGCATTCTATGAATTCCTCCTCCAGGCTACCCCGTGCGATTTGATTTGCCCAATCGATATGTAGGTTAAAATCCCCCATGATTACTGCCGTTCCTTTTTCACATGCCTCTATTATTCCCTTGATTATTGTCTGCCCCACCATGAAGTTATTATTTTGGGGCCTATAAACTATGCCCACCAGTGACTTTTTCCCCTTACTATCTCTAATCTCCACCCACAATGATTCAACATTTTGTTCTATAGAGCCAATATCATCTCTCACAACTGCCCTGATATCATCCTTTATTAACAGAGCTACCCCACCTCCTTTCCCTTCTTGTCTATCCTTCCGAATTGTCAGATGCCCCTGTATGTTTAATTCCCAGTCTTGGCCGCTCTGCAACCATGTTTCTGTAATGGCCAACAAATCATACCCATTTGTAATGATTTGTGCCGTCAACTCATTTACTTTATTTTGAATGCTGCATGTGTTTAGGTAGAGTGTTTTAATAGTAGTTTTTAAACCATCATTTATAGTTTTGACCCCTCCTGCAGCCCCTTTATATTCATACATATTGTCCCTTCCTATCACCTTGTGGTTTACACTTACCCCAGTGCTACTCTGCTCTGTTGCCTCCTGCCTTTTGCATTCTTTCTTGGGGTCCTGTACATCTGCGCTCTCACCCACTCTAACTAGCTGAGAGCCCTCTCCTGGGTTCTGAATACTCCTCGCATTGAGGCACCGAGCTTTCAGGCTTGCCTTTTTATGACACTTTGACTCTTTAGAATTTTGCTGTACATTGGCCCTTTTTGTTTTTTGCCTTGGGTTTCTATGCCCTCCACTTTTACTCATCTCCTTTCTGTCTTTTGCTTCTGTCTCCATTTTGTTTCCCTCTGTCTCCCTGCATCAGTTCCCATCCCCCTGCCATATTAGTTTAACTCCTCCCCAACAGCACTAGCAAACACTCCCCCTAGGACATTGGTTCTGGTCCTGCCCAGGTGCAGACCGTCCGGTTTGTACTGGTCCCACCTCCCCCAGAACTGGTTCCAATGCCCCAGGAATTTGAATCCCTCCCTGCTGCACCACTGCTCAAGCCACATATTCATCTGCAGTATCCTGCGATTCCTACTCTGACTAGCACGTGGCACTGGTAGCAATCCCGAGATTACTACTTTTGAGGTCCTACTTTTTAATTTAGCTCCTAGCTCCTTAAATTCATCTCGTAGGACCTCATCCTTTTTTTTAAACCTATGTCGTTGGTACCAATGTGCACCACGACAACTGGCTGTTCTCCCTCCCTTTTTAGAATGTCCTGCACCCGCCCCAAGACATCCTTGACCCTTGCACCAGGGAGGCAACATATCATCCTGGAGTCTCGGTTGCGGCCGCCGGAACGCCTATCTATTCCCCTTACAATTGAATCCCCTATCACTATCGTTCGCCCACTCTTTTTCCTGCCCTCCTGTGCAACGGAGCCAGCCATGGTGCCATGAACTTAGCTGTTGCTGCCCTCCCCTGATGCGTCATCCCCCTCAACAGTACTCAAAGCAGTGTATCTGTTTTTCAGGGGGATGACCGCAGGGGACCCCTGCACTACCTTTCTTGCACTGCTCTTCCTGCTGGTCTTCCATTCCCTAACTGGCTGTGGACCCTTCACCTGCAGCAAAACCAACTCGCTACACGTGCTACTCACGTCATTCTCAGCATTGTGGATGCTCCAGAGTGAATCCACCCTCAGCTCAGCTCCAAATCCGCAATGTGGTCCATCAGGAGCTGGAGGCCATACACTTCCCGCACACGTAGTCGTCAAGGACACCGGAAGTGTCCCTGAGTTCCCACATGGTACAGGAGGAGCATATCACGTGACCGAGCTCTCCTCCATGACTTAACCCTTAGATACACTTAATTTGGCGACAACAATGTTCACGGGTTACTTACTGATATAAAAAAGAAAAAGAAAAGCTACTCACCAATCACCAGCCAATCATTTACCCCTTTGGCTGTGACGTCACCTTTTGATTTCGTTCTACTTCTTTTTGCTTTTTCACTGGCTGGAGCTGCACAAGCTGGGCCTTTATAGACCTCTCCATGCACCTCGAGCTCCCGCCTCCGATCTGCTGCCGCCTCTCGCAGCCGCTGGGCCTTTTATAGGCCTCTCCATGCATCTCGAGCTCCCGCCTCCGATCTGCTGCCGCCTCTCGCAGCCGCTGGGCCTTTTTGCTTGATGGTCTGAACTGCACATTCTGCCTGGCCATTGGATGCGGGCTTGAACGGGGCAGATGTGACATGTTTGATCCCGTTGCGGGTCATGAATTCCTTCAATTCAGCACTGGTGAAGCACGGCCCATTGTCACTGACTAGGACATCGGGCAAGCCGTACGGGCAAACATGGCCCGTTGGTTTTCAATGGTGGCCATGGATGTGCTTACAGACATTATTGCACATTCAATCCATTTTGAGTAAGCGTCCACGACAACCAAAAACATTTTGCCTAGGAATGGACCCGCATAGTCTACATGGATCCTCGACCATCATCATAGGCAGTCCCTCGGAATCGAGGAGGACTTGCTTCCACTCCCAAAGTGAGTTCTTTGATGGCTGAACAGTCCGATATGAGAGCCACAGACCCTGTGACTGGTGGGACAGACATTCGTCGAGGGAAGGGGTCGGTGGGGCTGGTTTGCCGCGCGCTCCTTCCGCTGCCTGTGCTTGGCCTCTTCATGCTCTTTGCGTTGGGATTCGAAGAGCTCGATGCCCTCCCGGATGTACTTTCTCCACCTTTGCGGTCTTTGGCCAGGGTCTCGCAGGTGTCAGTGGTGATATCACACTTTACCAGGCAGGCTTTGAGAGTGTCCTTATAATGTTTCCGCTGTCCTCCTTTGGCTTGTTTACCATGAAGGAGCCCCGCATAAAGCATTTGCTTCGGGAGTCTCGTATCTGGCATGCGAACTATGTGGCCTGCCCAGCGAAGCTGATCAAGTGTGGTCAGTGCTTCAATACTGGGGATGTTAGCCTGGTTGAGGACACTGATGTTGGTGCACCTGTCCTCCCAGGGGATTTGCAGGATCTTGCGGAGACATCATTGGTGATATATCGCCAGCGACTTGAGGTGCCTTCTATACATCGTCCATGCCTCAGATCCATACAGGAGGGCGGGTATTACTACAGCCCTGTAGACCATGAGCTTGGTGGTAGATTTGATGGACTGGTCTTCAAACACTCTTTTCCTCAGATGGCCGAAGGCTGCACTGGCGCACTGGAGGCGATGTTGAATCTCCGCCATCAAAGTCTGCCTTTGTTGATAAGAGACTCCCGAGATATGGGAAATGGTCCACGTTGTCCAGGGCCACGCCATGGATCTTGATGATTGGAGGGCAGTGCTGAGCGACAGTGACTGGCTGATGGAGGACCTTTGTCTTACGGATGTTAAGCATAACATAGAAACATAGAAAATAGGTGCAGGTGTTGGCCATTCGGCCTTTCGAGCCTGCACCGCCATTCAATGAGTTCATGGCTGAACATGCAACTTCAGTACCCCATTCCTGCTTTCTCGCCATACCCCTTGATCCCCCTAGTAGTAAGGATTACATCTAACTCCTTTTTGAAAATATATAGTGAATTGGCCTCAACAACTTTCTGTGGTAGAGAATTCCACAGGTTCACCACTCTCTGGGTGAAGAAGTTTCTCCTCATCTCGGTCCTAAATTGCTTACCCCTTATCCTTAGAATGTGACCCCTGGTTCTGGACTTCCCCAAGATTGGGAACATTCTTCCTGCATCTAACCTGTCTAAACCCGTCAGAATTTTAAACGTAAAGTCCATGCTTTCATATGCCTCAGTGAATACATTGACTATATCCTGGAGTTCAGCCTCTGAATGTGCGCAGACGCAGGCGTCGTCCGCATACTGCAGCTCAACGACAGAGGTTGGTGTGATCTTGGACCTGGCCTGGAGGCGGCGTAGGTTAAACAGCTTCCCACTGGTTCTGTAGTTTAGTTCCACTCCAGCGGGGAGCTTATTGATTGTGAGGTGGAGCATGGCGGCGAGGAAGATTGAGAAGAGGGTTGGAGCGATGACACAGCCCTGTTTGACCCTGGTCTGGACATGGATTGGGTCTGTAATGGATCTGTTGGTAAGGATCACGGCCTGCATGTCATCATGAAGCAGGCGTAGGATGTTGACAAACTTTTGGGCGCATCCGAAACGGAGGAGTACGCTCCATAGACCCTCACGGTTGACAGTGTCAAAGGCCTTTGTAAGATCAAAAGGCCATGTATAAGGGCTGGAGCTGCTCCCTGCATTTTTCCTGCAACTGTCGCACTGTGTCTGTTGTGCTCCGTCGGGGACAAAATCCACATTGTGATTCTGGGAGGAGCTCCTCGGCCACAGGGAGAAGACGATTGAGGAGAACTCTAGCGACAACTTTCCCAGTGGCTGATAGCAGTGAGATTCCCCTGTCGTTGCCGCAGTCGGACTTGTCCCCTTTTTAACAAATGGTCACAATCACTGCATGTCTGAGATCTCCCGGCATGCTCTCCTCCCTCCAGATGAGAGAGATGAGGTCATGTATCTGCGCCAACAGCGCCTCTCCGCCATACTTTAGCGCCTCAGCAGGGATTCCATCCGCACCCATAGCCTTGTAATTATTGAGCTGGTTTATGGCTTTGCCTACGTTGTGCAACTTTGGAGTTTCACTGAGTTGGTGGCGGGTCGCATGCTGCGGGATGGAGTCGAGAACACTCGATTCAAAGGCAGAGTCTCGATTGAGGAGATCTTCAAAGTGCTCCTTCCATCGGGCCCTGACAGCCTCGGTGTCCTTGATGAGTGTTTCCCTGTTCTTGGCCAGGAGTGGGGTGGGGCCATGGGAGTTTGGACCGTAGGTGGCCTTGACTGCAGCGAAGAATCCTCACATATCATGGCTGTCGGCCAGTTGTTGTATCTCCTGTGCTTTCTCTATCCAACACCTGTTCTTTAGGTCCCGGGTTTTTTGTTGGACCTGAGCCTTGAGCCATCTGTAATGTTGTTTTGCAGCTCCCGAGTTGGGTTGTTGCTTGAGGCTCAGAAATGCTTTGCGCTTGTGATCTATTAGTTCTTCGATCTCCTGATCATTTTCATCAAACCAGTCCTGATGTTTTCTGGTTGAGTGACCAAGTGTCTCTTTACAGGCACTGGTTATAGAGGCCTGAAGGGCAGACCAAGCGCTATGGGCATTCAGCATCTCAGGGTCATCAAGGCATGCCAGATTGGCTGTGAGGCGCTGGCTGTATAGGGCTCTCTTAGCTGGGTCTCTAAATGCCCCGGCATTAACATTTTTGCGGAACTGCTTCTGCTGTCCCCTCTGCTTTGGCGCAATGTTAATGTTGATGATCGATCAGATTAGGCATCCAGCAGTCATCAGCTCCTGTCATGGCAAGGTTGATGCGCACATCCTCGCGATCCCTGGCTCGGACGATGACATAGTCAAGCAGGTGCTAGTGTTTGGAGCGAGGGTGTTGCTACGATGCCTTCTATCTGTCCCTCTGGTGGAACAGAGTGTTGGTGATGAGGAGTTCATGTTCTAGACATTTTGTCAGGAGTCGGGTACCACTGGAGTTAGCTTTCCCTACCCCCTCTCTGCCAATCACACTGCCCCCGAGGGCTGCGTCTTTGCCGACCCTGGCATTAAAATCACCCAGGAGGATCAATTTGTCGCCTGTGGGGACACGGGACAGGGATGTCTCGAGGTTGGAATAAAAGCCCTCTTTAGCCTCATCTGTTGCATCGAGTGTAGGAGCGTACGCACTGATGACTGTGACGCATTGGTTCCGGGATAGGGTAATACGAAGAGTCATGAGGCATTCGTTAACCCCACGGGGGAGTCTTTGAGGCAGTCGACCAGCTCATCCTTGACGACAAAGCCATGAAGGTGGCGTTCTGCCTCTGGTTTCCCTTTCCAGAAGAAGGTGTAACCTCCACCATGTTCCTTCAACTGGCCTTCCCCTGCCCACCAGATCTCGCTTAGGGCAGCGATGTCAATGTTAAAGCGTCGGAGTTCCCGGGCAACTCTGGCGGTGCGGCGTTCCGGCCTGTTGCTGTTGGGATTATCCATGAGGGTCCCGACGTTCCAGGTCCTGAACTTCATATTGATGAAGTGGAAGATGCCTGTGCGTGAGTTCTTTTAACGTGGGGTGGCCACTGCACACCGGCAACCGCACTGGCTTAGCCAAACAAGGTCTTGGTCCAGTGGCAAGCAGGTCCAAGACAACTGGAGACCAGGCACAGCTCTATAAGCTTAATCACCTATGGCACCAAGTAGCGCCATTGATGGTAGATGGCCCGAGGCTTGGTTAGGGGGGCAGGCATTAGGAAGGTGACTTCCAAAGTTATTTTAAAAGTTAAAGGTTGATAAAGATTCCCAATTTATTTTAAAAGTTTCGAAGAGTTGTTAAAAGTCTAAGATCCTTGACCACGGTTTGGATGGCCACGACCCAGGTGCCTCTCTGGGTGCATTGCTCAACTGAGACTAAGTGTTGCACTGGCGCGCGCATAACTCTAAATCTGAGTCGATGCCAGCGTGAGATCTGGCTATGGCTTTCATCATTACTGTCATGTATTCAACCAGCATTGTAACCCATGTATAATCTGACCTAAGTTGTACACTGTGAGAACAATGACCACTAGGTGGGAGACACTCCTAACCTGGGCCTTCAGGTATAAAAGGGGAAGCTCCACCCACTTTCATCACTTGGAGTGCTAAGGAATAAAGGACAGGTCACAGACTGACCTTCTCTCGAGCATGGGCCTCGTGTGCATTTATACTGTATAGTAAGAACCTATCAATGGCGACGAGATACTGGGTTTTAAACCACGCGAGCATGGCCACGAGCAGAACAGACGAGAGGTACTGTGTTAAGGAATGGTTGGGACAGAGATTCAACATTGTTAAAGCAGCACACAGTTCTCCAGACAAGGGCAGTCGGGCATGCCCCAACATGTAGCCGAACCCAGAGGGGGAGTTCGACAGAGACAATGGCAAGCTGAACGGCGACTCACACCATTGCAAGGGACAATGCGGCCAGTAATGGGGCCATCAACACCTGTTAATGGTGCACTCAAGGACAATAACAGGGGCAGTCAGGGACGATCGACTGGCAAGGGACCTTTTGTTTCCAACAACAGCTCATGTTGGAGGCGTGGAGGCACACACTCAGCCGGAGTTTGCAGAAATGAGCAAAATACCTGCAGAAATTGCAGAAATGAACACTGGGGGAATGAGCACGTATACAGTTCATACACCAGGACACCACCGATAATGATGAAAGTGCTCCTCAATGGCATCCCAGTATCAATGGAGCTGGACATGGGGTCCAGCCAGTCTCTGATGGGTATCAAACAGTTCGAAAAGTTGTGGGCGTCCAAGGCCAGGAGGCCAAAATTATCACCGATTGACGCACAGCTACTGACTTATACAAAGCAGATCATTCCGGTGCTAGGCAGCGCCATGGTAGTCGTGACCCACAAAGATTCGGAGAACTGGTTGCCACTCTGGATTGTCCCAGGGGATGGTCCCGCACTACTGGGTAGGAGTTGGCTTGCTGTCATGAACTGGAAATGGGGCGATGTCAATGCAATTTCCTCTGTGGAGCGAGTATCATGCTCACAGATCCTGGACAAATTTAACTCACAATTTCAACCCGGGATCAGCACTTTCATAGGGGCCAAGGTAGTGATTCACATAAACCCGGACGCCAGGCCAGTACACCACAAGGCCAGAGCGGTGCCGTACATGATGAGGGGAAAGATAGAAGGCGAATTGGACCGCCTGCTGAGGGAAGGCATCATCTCGCCAGTTGAATTCAGTGACTGGGTGAGCCTGATTGTGCCGGTGCTCAAGGCTGATGGGTCGGTCAGGATATGTGGTGATTACAAGGCCACCATCAATCGGGTGTCACTCCAAGATCAGTACCCGCTACCGAGAGCGGAGGATCTCTTTGCGACGCTATCTGGTGGCAAACTCTTTTCAAAATTGGACCTGACCTCAGCTTACATGACCCAGGAGCTGGCGAGTGAGCCGAAGAAGCTGACCACCATCACGACACACAAGGGGTTGCTTGAGTACAACAGATGTCCGTTCAGGATTCATTCGGCCACCGCGATCTTCCAACGAAATATGGAAAGCCTCCTCAAGTCAATTCCAGGGACGGTGGTTTTTCAGGACGACATCCTCATCACGGGTTATGATACTGAAGAACACCTCCACAACCTGGAGGAGGTGCTACGCAGACTGGACCGGGTAGGGCTGCGACTGAAAAAGGCGAAGTGCGTCTTCCTACCTCCAGAGGTAGAATTCCTGGGGATGAGGGTAGCAGCAGGCAGGATCAGCCCCACTGCGTCCAAGACGGAAGTGATCCAGAGAGCACCCAGACTCCGTAACACGACGGAGCTGCGTTCGTTCCTGGGGCTCCTGAACTATTTTGGTAACTTTCTTCCCAAATTGAGCATGCTGCTAGAGCCGCTACACATGCTCCTATGCAAAGGTCGCAAATGGGTCTGGGGGACAGCCAGGAAAGGGCTTTTAATAAAGCACGCAATTTGTTATGTTCCAACACTCTGTTAACACTATACAACCCATGTAAGAAACTTGTATTAACGTGCGATGCATCATCCTATGGTGTCGGGTGTATGTTGCAGCATGTCAATGTCAAGGATCAGTTACAGCCGGTAGCTTATGCCTCCAGAAGTCTGTCCCAGGCAGAACGGGATCACGGGATGGTAGAAAAGGAGGCGCTCGCATGTGTATATGCTGTAAAGAAAATGCACCAGTACCTGTTTGGCAGGAAATTTGAGCTGGAGAAAGAACACAAACCCCTAACGCCCCTTTTGGCCGACAACAAGGCCATAAATGCAAACGCTTCGGCCTGCATACAGAGGTGGGCACTCACGTTAGCCGCCTATGACTATTCAATTCGGCACAGACCGGCACCGAAAGCTGTGCCGATGCACTCAGCAGGCTCCCACTAGCCACCACTGAAGGGGCTACCGAGCATGCTGCTGAGATGGTCATGGCTGTTGAAGCTTTCAGAAGCGAAGGCTCACTCATGACAGCTCATCAGATTAAAGTCTGGACAAATAGAGACCCGCTATTGTCTCTAGTCAAGAAATGCGTCCTGAATGGGGACTGGGCAGCCACGTACAGGGCATGCCCTGAGGAATTTAAACCATTTCACAGGCGCAGGGATGAACTCTCGATTCAGGCCGATTGCATACTGTGGGGAAACCGCGTAGTCATGCCCCAGATGGGCAGAGAGGTGTTCATCAGAGAACTCCACAATGAGCACCCGGGCATTGTCATGATGAAGGCAATTGCCAGGTCACACGTTTGGTGACCAGGGATAGACGCAGATCTGGAACTTTGTGTTCGTAGGTGCAACACGTGTGCCCAGCTGGGCAATGCGCCCAGGGAAGCCCCCCTTAGCCCCTGGCCATGGCCCGCCAAGCCTTGGTCACGCATCCATGTGGACTACGCAGGTCCTTTCATGAGAAAAATGTTTTTGGTTGTAGTAGACGCCTACTCCAAATGGATCAAGTGTGACATTTTAAATTCAAGCACATCCTCTGCCACGGTAGAAAGTCTACGGGCAATGTTCGCCACCCACGGTCTACTGGACGTCTTGGTCAGTGACAATGGCCTGTGCTTCACAAGCACTGAATTCCAAGACTTCATGGCAGGCAATGGAGTTAACCATGTCAGAACGGCACCGTTCAAGCCGGCCTCAAACAGCCAGACAGAACGAGCAGTGCAGATAATCAAACAGGGGATGCTCAGAATTCAAGGGGGTTCCCTACAAAGATGCTTATCACGCCTATAGGTCCTGACCACACTCATTCACAGGGGTTCCACCCGCAGAGCTGCTAATGAAAAGGACACTCAAAACCCGGTTATCCCTTATACACCCCACCATAAAAGAAATTATCGAGAGAAGGCGCCAGCCACAATATGACTACCATGACAGGAATGCGAGGGCACGATGTATTGATGTAAATGATCCTGTTTTTGTCCTTAATTACACTGCAGGGCCCAAATGGGTCGCAGGCACTGTGATTGCCAAAGAGGGAAATAATATTCTGGTAGTTAAACTTACCAATGGACAAATCTGCCGCAAACACGTGGATCAAACAAAAAGAAGGTTCAGCAACCCCATAGAAGAAGCAGAGGAAGAACACGATATACAGTTCACTCCACCACAGGTGACAGAACACCGGAACCAAGTGGAGGAGAGCCCAATCACTGTGGGCAGTCTGGATAGGCCTGAGGCACCGCAAACAGCAGACACTCAGGCCAGCGCCCAACAACCGGAGCCCCAACTCAGGCGCTCTACAAGAGAGCATAAACCACCAGAGAGACTCAACCTGTGATCCCAATAAGACTTTGGGGGGGAGGTGATGTCATGTATTCAACCAGCATTGTAACCCATGTATAATCTGACCTAAGTTGTACACTGTGAGAACAATGACCACCAGGTGGGAGACACTCCTAACCTGGACCTTCAGGTACAAAAGGGGAAGCTCCACCCACTTTCATCTCTTGGAGTGCTAAGGAATAAAGGACAGGTCACAGACTGACCTTCTCTCAAGCATGGGCCTCGTGTGCATTTATACTGTATAGTAAGGACGTATCAATTACGATGCCTGGGTGGGTGTTGTGCAGTTCGCAAATAAATGTGTCTCTGCCTTTCTTGGGCAAGACCACGCGATTGCCTCACAAAAGACAGTCTGCCTGTAGGGACAACGCGTCTTTGCATCTGTGGAATGGCTTAATCGCTTCCTGCATCTCCACTGGGATACCAAACCAGCTCCCATGGAGGACGCAGTTTTTTTTACCAAGGACAGTAAAGGATCCTGGCTGATCCAGATCCTGATCTGGCGGGCTGTAACGGGCGACTTCTCGTTCTCAAATGCCTCCATGACCATGAGCAAGTCTGCTGGCTGTGCCATTTCCACCCCGGTGGTGGGCAATGGTAGCCGACTGAGAGCATCTGCGCAGTTCTGTTTGCCCGGTCTGTGGTGGATTACATAGTTGTATGTCAACAGCGCGAGCGCCCATCTTTGATGCGGGCAGAGGCATTGGTATTAATCCCTTTGCTCTCAGAGAACAGCGATATGAATGGCTTGTGGTCAGTTTTAAGTTTGAACTTGAGGCCAAATAAGTACTGGTGCGTTTTTTTAACTCCGTAAACGCACGCCATTTTTTTCAACCATGCTGTAGGCCCTTTCGGCCTCGGACAAACTCCTGGATGCATACGCAACCGGTTGCAAAATCCCCGAATCATTAGCCTGTTGTAACACACACCCGACCCTGTATGACGACGCATCGCAAGCTAACACTAATCGTTTACATGGATTATGCAGGACAAGCAGTTTGTTAGAACACAATAAATTTCTGGCTTTCTTAAAGGGAGCCTCTTGTGAATTCCCCCATACCCAGTCGTCTCCTTTACACCGTAGTGCATGTCGGGATTCTAGCAGGGTGCTTAACCCAGGTAGGAAATTACCGAAGTAGTTAAGGAGCCCCAGGAATGGCCGCAACTCCGTAACGTTCTGTGGTCGTGGTGCGTTCTTGATGGCCTCCGTCTTGGCGTCGGAGGGTCTGATGGCGTCTGTTGCGATTCTCCTTCCTAAGAATTTGATGGTCTATGCCAGGAAAACACACTTCGAGCGTTTCAACCTGAGCCCCACGCGATCCAACCGACTAAGAACCTCCTCCAGATACTTCAAGTGCTCCATGGTGTCCCGACCTATAACCAATATGTCGTCCTGGAAGACCACTGTACAAGGAACCGACTTTAGCAGGCTCTCCATGTTCCGCTGGAAGATCGCCGCAGCCAACCGAATCCCGAACGGGCACCAGTTGTAGATAAACAGACCATTGTGCGTGTTGATGCAGGTGAAGCCTTTCGAAGACTGCTCCAGCTCCTGCGTCATGTAGGCCGAGGTCAGGTCCAGCTTGGTGAACGTCTTCCCTCCAGCCAGGGTCACAAATAGGTCGCCTGGATAGCGGGTACTGGTCCTGCAGCGAAAAACGGTTAATCATTACTTTATAGTCACCGCAAATTCTAACCGTACCGTCCTCCTTGAGTACCGGGACAATCGGACTGGCCCAGTTGTTGAATTCCACTGGCGCAATGATTCCTTTACGTTGCAGCCTGTCCAGCTCAATTTCCACTTTTTCATGCTTCATGTACGGTACCGCCCGAGCCTTGTGGTGGATGGGTCGCATACCGGGAACCAAATGGATCTGCAGTTTCGCCCCCGAGAAGCTTCCAATACCTGGCTCGAATAATGATGGGAACTTGCTTAGAACTTGGGTACATGAGGCGTCGTCAATGGACGAAAGTGCTCGGATGTCTTCCCAGTTCCACCGGATTTTCCTGGGTCCATTCCCTGGCACAATCCACAGCGGGAGTTCATGTACTGCTCCATCATAGGAGACTTTGACTTCTGCACTGCCAATTACAGGGATTAGTTCCTTGGTGTAAGTCCTTAGTTTAGTGTGAATGGGGCTGAGCTTGGGCCTGTGTGCTTTCTTTCCCCACAGCCTGTCGAAGGCCTTTTTACTCATTATGGACTGACTTGCCCCCGTGTCCAGCTCCATAGATAGTGAAATGCCGTTCAGTTCAACTTTCAACATTATTGGTGGGCATTTCATCATGAACGTGTGTACCCGTACACTTCTGCCTCCTCCGTACGAGTTTCCAACTCAGTCTGATCCACTGTGGATCGATCTTCCTCTGCAATGTGCTAGTTTGCAGGGTTTGCAGGGTTTGCAGCTCGCCTGCACATTCGTTGAGGTGTCCCGTTGTTCTGCAACCAATTCACGCATAGTGCTTAAAGCAGCATTGATGGGGCCGATGATCACCTCCGCAGCGCGAACAGGGTGTTAACTGCCTCGCATTAACAGATGATGGTGAACTCTGGGTCAATTGAGGTCGGGCCACAGCAGCCGGCGTGTACGTTCTGCCGTGTACATTTCTGCTCAAAACCGACGTTACTTTATGCACAGTACTGGCTGAAACTTCTTTGTTCTGCGAAATCTGCTTGGTGTTATGGCTGGTGGAGATAAATGCCTGGGCTATCATTATGGCTTTACTCAGATTCAGAGTTCCTACAGTCAACAGTTTGCGAAGAATTGTCTCATGTCCGATCTCCAGTACAAAAAGGTCTCTGTTCATTTCTTCAAGGAATCCGTGTAACTCATAATGTCCTGTGAAGTGCTTTAGTTTGGCGGCGTAGCTCGCCACTTCCTGGCCCTCCGATCGTTGACATGTGTAGAACCAATATCTCACCATCAAAACGTTTTCCTTAGGGTTTAGGTGCTCCCGGATCAGCGTACACAATTCTTCATTGGACTTCTCTGTTGGTTTTGCCGGGGCCAGGAGATTCTTCAATTTGTTGTTGCCCCACAGACAGTTAGGAGGATCGCCCTTCATTTGGTGGCGTTCTCGTCCCCTTCCAGCTCGTTGGACACAAAGTATTGGTCGAGTCTCCCCACGAAGGCCTCCCAATCATCCCCTTCTGAGAACTTCCCCAGGATGCCGACTGTTCTTTGCATTTTTGCGCGGCTGTTCATTACCTCGTCACCAATTGTTATACTCACAATAAATGGTGAGACTGAGTACTGTGTGTAATGAGCAAGTGTGACCTTAGCTCCTTTATTAAAGTTCCAGAGGTCAGGTACCTCGTGGGTGGCCTGCTTATATACTGTGCTCCCAAGGGATGCTGGGGTTCCTTGAGATTCCAACAGGTGGGCCCTCTGGTGGTCAGATGTAATGCAAATTACAATGGATTAAATACATAACACTCTCCGAACAGTTCTTTGAGCAGTGAGCAAGCATTTTGTGTTCTGCCTAAAGCATTAGCGATTGGCGGAAATTCTCAAACTTTTCAAATTATATCTCCCATTCCTGGGCTATAATGAATTTCTAGCCCAAACTTAAATAAAGCGAATGACATAGGTATCAGGGGCGAGTTAGCTAATGTAGATTGTGAACTTGGATTAAAAGGTATGACGGTAGATAAGCAGTGGCAGACATTTAAATAAATATTCCAAAATTCTCAACGAATATACATTCCATTGAGAAATAAAAACTCCACGGGAAAAGTAATCCATTCATGGCTAACTGAAGAAGTTAAGGATAGCATGTGATTAAAAGAAGAGGCTTATAATGTTGCAAAAAATGGAAGTAAGCCTGAGTATTTGGAGTAAATATTTTGGTAAATTAGCAAGAAGCATAAGAAAATGGGTTATTCTCTGGTTAGCAGGGTGTACCTAGTGGCGTGCCGCAAGGATCGGTTCTGGGGCCTCAGCTATTTACAATCTATATTAATGACTTATATGAAGGGATCAAGTGCAATGTATCAAAGTTTGCTGATGATACAAAGCTAGGTGGGAAAGTAAGCTGTGAGAGGACACAGAGAGGCTGCAAAGGGATATAGACAGGTTAAGTAAGTGGGCACTAAGGTGGTAGTTGGAAGATGTTGACGATGGCTTGGAGTTCAGCTTCTGAATATGCGCAGACGAAAGCATTGACCGTGTACTGTAGTTCGATTACAGAGGATGGGATGGTCTTGGATCTAGCCTGGAGATGATGAAGGTTGAACAGATTCCCACTGGTTATATAGTTTAGTTCCACTCCAGCACGGAGCCTGTTGAGTGTGAGATGGAGCATTGCAGTGAGGAAGATCGAGAAGAGGGTTGGCGCGATGACACAGCCCTGCTTGACCCCGGTCCGGACATGGATTGGGTCTGTGGTGGATCCATTAGTCAGGAAGCGCATGAAAGCATGGGCCTTACACTAAACATCCGTAAGATAAAGGTCCTCACCAACCCGACTCCGCCACACCGCACTGCCTCCAGTCATCAAAATCCACGACGCAGCCTTCGACAATGTGGACCACTTTCCATAACTCGGGAGCCTACTATCAGCAAGGGCAGGCATCGATGACAAGGTACAACACTGCCTCCAGTGCACCAGCATAGCCTTCAGTCGCATGAGGAAGAGAGTGTTCGAAGACCAGGACCTCAAATCTGGCACCAAGCTTATGGTCTACAGAGCAGTAGTGATACCCGCTCTCCTATATGGCTCAGAGACATGGACCATATACAGTAGACACCTCAAATCACTGGCGAAATACAACCAATGCTGTCTCCGCAAGATCCTACAAATCCCCTGGGAGGACAGATGCAACAATGTCAGTGTTCTCGATCAGGCTCACATCCCCAGCATCGAAGCACTGACTGTTATATATGTGGACTTGTATTTACTTTGTACAGCCACCAGAGGGCTCTTCCCCTGGAGTCCCAAGGAATTCCATAATCCGTTGGGAGCACAGATATTTAAGGAGGCTTCACAGGTTGGAGAGACACTCTGGAGACCTGCAATAAAAGACTAAGGTCACACTTCACTTTGAGCTCACAGTGTTCAGTCCGACTCTTTCTCCATACACAACACTGACCACACTAGACCAGCTCCGTTGGGCAGGTTATATCATCCGTATGCCCGACACAAGATTCCCAAAGTAAGCGCTCTACTCGGAACTCCTACACGGCAAATGATCCCCAGGTGGGAAGAGGAAACATTTCAAGGACACCCTCAAAGCCTCCTTGATAAAGTGCAATATCCCCACAGATACCTAGGAATCCCTGGCCAAAGACCATCCTAAGTGGAAGAAGAGCATCCGGGAAGGCGCTGAGCACCTTGAGTCTCATCGCAAGAGCATCCAGAAAACAAGCTCAGGCACCGAAAGGAGCATGCGGCAAACCAGTCTCCCCACTCACCCTTTCCTTCAACGACTGTCTGTCCCACCTGCGACAGAGACTATAATTCCTGTCTTGAACTGTTCAGTCACCTGAGAACTCACTTTTAGAGTGAAAGCAAGTCTTCCTCGATTTTGAGGTACTGCCTATGATGATGATAATAGATGGAGAATAATTTGAGAAAATGTGAGGTTATTCACTTTGGTAGGAAGAATACCATATTTTTTAAATGGTGAGCACTTATGTTGGTGTAGAGAGAGATTTAGGCGTCCTCGTACAGGAAACACAGAGAGTTAGCATACAGGTACGGCAGTAATTTGGAAAGCAATTGGCATGTTTGTCCTTTATTACAAGGGGGTTGGAGTTCAAGAGTAAGGAAGTCTTGCTGCAATTGTAAAATGCTTTGGTGAGACCACACCTGGAGTACTGCGCCCAGTTTTGGTCTCCTTATCGGAGAAAGGGCATAATTGCCTTAAAGGCGGTGCAACAAAATTTCACTAGAATGATTCCTACGATGAGACAGTTGTCCTATGAGGAGAGATTGTGTAGAATGGGCCTATACACTCTGGAGTTTAGAAGAATGAGAGGTGATCTCAATGAGACATATAAAATTCTGAGGGGAATTGACAGGGTAAATGCTGAGAGGTTGTTTCCCCTCGCTGGAGAGACTAGAACTAAGGGGCATAGTCTCAGGATAAGTGGTCGGCCACTGAAGACCGAGATGAGGAGGACATTTTTCACTCGGGATTGTGAATAGTTTGAATTTTCTACCCCAAAGGGCTGTGGATGCTGACTCGTTGTGCATATTCAAGGCTGAGTCAGATTTTTAGACTCTAGGGGAATCAAGGAATATGGAGAAACTGGAGTTGAGGTCTAAGATCAGCCATGATCTTATTGAATGGCAGAACAGACTCTCGGGGCCGTAAGGCCTACTCCTGCTTTTAATTCTAATTTTCTTATGTTCATATTCAATGTAGTGACACCAGCCACGTCTCAAGCTCTGAAACACTGAGCTCGATATAAAGCAGTTGGTGGCACTTCCTGCACATAATGTCTCCAGGACACACACATTCTTGTGGAGTTCCTAGCCAGTACAGAATGTGCACCTGATGGACCTCACTGTCCTGCCATGTGGGCTAACCATTATTTTAAACTGTTTGTTTAACTTTAAGTCTATTTACTATAACACTAAAACGCTAACCAATATTAAAAATTGCTAACCATGAGAAATATTGGGGCTGATTTTGTGATGGCTATGAGGGCGTACTCTGAGTTTATCCATTCATACCACCTTTTAAATTGATCAAAATTCAGAATTTCTGCACTAAATCCTGAAATTACGATCTGTTAAGGTCACCGTGACAGATTATCCACATCGATGGAGAAATACTCATTGCGATGCAGGGTTATTTGCTACTAATTGCCGGCGATTAAGTCCAAAAATTTTAGTTAGTGAAAACAGGCGCAGGAGCCTGTTTCACTGTGAAAGGAACACATTGAAAATTGAGAGCAAGCAGCGGATAGGATTGTCAGCAACACAACCTTTATCCTTAAATGTCCAAAATCTGCAAATTGTTCAGTAAGTTTAAATAAAATTGACATGATACTGTTACCTAAAAATCAGCCAAAGAAACAAATTACTTGTACTGAACACATACCGTTTTTATTAGTATTCTGACCCAACAAGCCTTGTCATACTCCAATGTCTTCTGTACTATTTTTTTAAATATTGGAGTAAACTTTCAAAAATTTCCAATTATACCAAACTTGGAGGTGTGGCAAACAGTGAGGGTGACACAAATATACTGCAACAGGACATAGATAGTCTGGCAGAATGGGTAGACAAATGGCAAATGGAATTTATTACAGAGAAGTGTGAGGTGATGTGTTAAGTTCAGAATAACTCCACGAGATTGAGTTGTAAGCTCAAACCATAGTGACCTTGGTCTCTTTAATATAACTCCAAAGTGAGGCAGCAGCATGGTCGACTGTCTTTTATACCTGCTTGCTCCAGGGTGCACAGGTGACTCATAGGTCTCCCACAGGTGTGCCCCGTAGTGGCAAGTCTTACACATAGGTGAGGTTTGCATACATAACATCACTTCCCCCCAAAGTCTTATCTACAGGTTATTTACAGGTAGAGGCAATCTGGCACTCTGCGTTCCTAGGTCAATCGCCTGAATTGAAGTCCTGGCATGGGTGAGTTGGTCAGATCATTGCGGCACGGCAGCGCAGCTGGTCTGATCAGACTGTCGGGCATGGTAGGTTCATCCTCGTGGTTGACAGCGAGGTCGATTGCTGGTTGGGTGTGTGTTGGTGGATCATAGATAGTAAAGTCTTCTTCAAACTGTTCTTGGTTGTCCGCGAATCGCAGTTTGGTCTGATCCAAGTGCTTTCTGCACATTTGTCCATTCAACAATTTAACAACAAACACTCTATTCCCCTCCTTGGCTAAGACAGTGCCAGCAATGCATTTGGGACTGTGACCGTAATTTAGAACAAACACCGGATCATTAACCTCAATGTCACGCGATACCACCGCAGGATCGTTATGCCGGTGCCTCCGGGTTTCTATGTGATCATTGAGATCTGGGTGGACTAAAGAGAGCCTGGTTTTGAGCGCTCTCTTCATTAACAATTCTGCAGGGGAAACCCCAGTGAGTGAGTGGGGGCGCGTCCGGTAGCTGAGCAGGACTTGAGATAACTGGGTCTGCAAGGAGCCGTCCGTTAAGCGTTTCATGTTCTGCTTGATGGTTTGGACTGCCCGTTCCGCTTGACCATTGGATGCGGGCTTAGATGGGGCAGACCTGACATGCTTAATGCCATTGCGGGTCATGAATTCATTGAATTCCGAGCTGGTGAAACATGGTCCATTATCACTAACAAGGACGTCGGGTAAACCATGGGTGGCGAACATAGCCCTGAGGCTTTCAATGGTGGCAGTGGACGTACATGATGACATTATTATACATTCAATCCGTTTAGAATAAGCGTCCACTGCTACTAGAAACATCTTTCCTAGAAAAGGGCCAGCGAAATCTATGTGGACCCTGGACCACGGTTTGGAGGGCCATGACCACAGGCTTAGAGGGGCCTCCCTGGGTGCATTGCTCAACTGTGAGCAAGTGTTGCATTGATGTACGCATGACTCCAATTCGGAGTCAATGCTAGGCCACCAAACATGCGACCTAGCGATAGCCTTCATCATGACTATGCCTGGGTGGGTACTGTGTAGGTTGCGTATAAATGTTTCCCTGCCTTTTTTTGGCAAAACCACATGATTCTCCCATAGGAGACAATCCGATTGGATGGACAATTCATCCTTACGTCGATGAAACAGTTTAATTTCATCTTGCATTTCCCTGGGAACCGTCGACCAGTTCCCATTGAGGATGCAGCTTTTTACTAGTGATAGCACAGAGTCTTGGCAAGGCCAGGTTCTGATCTGGGGAGCTGTGACGGGTGACCCCTCGCTCTCAGAAGCATCCATTACCAGAAGCAAGTCTGCGGGTTGCGCCATTTCCATCCCGGTGCTGGGCAATGGCAGCCTACTGAGGGCATCAGCGCAGTTTTCAGTGCCTGGTCTGTGGCGGATTACATAGTCATATGCCGACAATGTTAGTGCCCATCTTTGGATGCGGGATGAAGCATTGGCGTTGATACTTTTGCTTTCTGAGAGAAGTGAAGTAAGTGGTTTGTGGTCGGTTTCGAGCTCGAACCGGAGACCAAATAGATATTGGTACATTTTCTTAACCCTGTATACACATGCCAACACTTCTTTCTCAACCATACTGTAGGCTTTTTCAGCCTTGGATAAACTTCTGGACGCATATGCAACCGGTTGCAGTTTGCCTGACACATTTGCTTGCTGTAACAGACAACCGACCCCATACGACGACAAGCTAGTACTAAACGTTTACATGGGTCATACAATACAAGTAACTTGTTGGAGCATAGCGGGTTTCTGGCCTTATTAAAGGCTGTCTCTTGAGATTTACCCCAAACCCAGTCGTCACTCTTGTGTAGCAATAAATGCAAGGGTTCCAGCAAAGTGCTGCTCAACCCCGGTAGGAAGTGACCAAAATAGTTGAGGAGTCCCAGGAACGAACGCAGCTCCATCACATTCTGTGGTCTGGGTGCATTCTTGATGGCCTCCGTCTTGGAGTCCGTGGCTCTGATGCCGTCTGCCGCAATCTTTCTCCCCAGAAATTCGACTTCTGGTGCCAGGAAAACACACTTGGAGCATTTCAGCCTGAGTCCCACTCTGTCCAGTCACTTTAGAACCTCTTTCAGGCTGTGCAAGTGTTCGGTGGTGTTGCGACCAGTGATCAAGATATCATCTTGGAACACCACAGTGCATGGAACCAATTTCAGCAGAATCTCCATGTTTCTCTGGAAGATGGTCGCAGCTGAGCGAATCCCAAAGGGGCATCTGTGGTACACGAACAGTCCTTTGTGCATGTTGATGCATGTCAATTTCTTTGAGGATTCAACCAGCTCTTGTGTGATGTAAGCAGAGGTTAGGTATAGCTTGGTGAACGACTTTCCCCCTGCTAGCGTTGCGAATAAGTCCTCCGCTTTGGGTAGTGGGTACTGATCCTGTAATGAGACTCGATTGATCATTACCTTGTAGTCCCTGCAGATTCTGACCGTTCCATTGCTCTTTAGCACTGGCACAATTGGACTGGCCCACTCGTTGAACTCGACTGACGGTATGATTCCCTCTCGTTGAAGTCTGTCCAGCTTGATCTTGACTTTCTCTCGCATCATATATGAGACTGCTCAGGCCTTGTGATGAAAGGGCCATGCCCCAGGAACAAGATGGATCTGCACCTTGGCGCCTGTGAAGTTACCAATGCCTGGCTCGAATAACGCTGGGAATTTGTTTAGCACCTGGGCGCACGGAGCGTCATCAACGTAGACAGTGCTTTGATGACGTCCCAGTTCCATTGGATCTTTCCAAGCCAGCTTCTGCTGAACAGTATTGAGCCATCGCCTGGTACAATACATAGTGGTAAATCATGCACCATTCCGTTCTATGATACTTTGACTGCTGCACTGCTGATAACAGGTATGAGTCCTTTGGTGTAAGTGCGCAGTGTTGTTGTGAATCGGGCTCAGTTTTGGCCTCTGTGCCTCGTTGCCCTACAGTTTCTCAAAAGTCTTCTGGCTCATGATTGATTGACTCGCTCCCATGTCCAATTCCATGGAGACTGGAATGCCGTTAAGTTTAACTTTTAACATTATTGGAGGGCTTTTGGCGGTGAAGGCGTGTACCCCATATACTTCCTCTTCACCCTCAGGTTGTGTTGCCTCTCCTGCTCGTTCAGCGTGATCCACGCTGGATCATTCATCCTCTGCTGACTCTGCCACATGGTGAGTCAGAGGTCGCTTGCACATTCGCTGGAGGTGCCCCATTGTTCCACAGCCCTTGCACAGATAGTGTTTGAATTGACATTGATGGGCTCTATGACTGCCCCGCAGCGTCAACATGGTGTTAATGGATTTGCATTCACACTCCACAGTGGCCTCTGAGTCACCCTAGGCCTGGCCTCTGCGGTCGTGTGGGCCCTACCATGTACAGTTCTGCCTGCTGAAGGCATTATTTTATGCACAGTACTTGCCGGTGAGCTTCAATGTTGCGAAGCTATCTGTTTCGTGTTGTCGCTCGTGGATATGAAAGCCTGGGCTATCGTGATGGCCTTGCTCAGATCTAAGGATTCAGCAGACAGTTGTTTGCGAAGAATGACCTCGTGGCCGATTCCAAGCATGAATAAGTCCCGCAACATTTCCCCAAAGGTTCTGCAAATTTGCACTGTCCCGCAAGGTGTCTTAGGTCGGCGACAAAGCTCACCACTTTCTGGCCCTTGGAGTGATGGTGCGTGTAAAAGCAATACCTGGTCATTAAGATGCTCTCCTTCGGCTTGAGGTGTTCCCGGGCTAGCATACACAGCTCTGTGTAAGTCTTGCCCGTTGGTTTGTCCAGTGCCAGCAGATTTTTGAGGAAGCCATATATCGAAGACCCACAAACAGTGAGGAGAATTGGCCTGTGCTTGATCGCTGTCTCAGCCGTGTCCGCTCGTTGGCCATGAAGTACTGGTCGAGACGCTCAATGAAGGCTTCCCAATCATCACCCTCAACAAATCTCTCAAGAATATCAACGGCAACCATTTCCATGTGAAAGGTCGTGATCTGTAACTCGTCGCCAGTTGTTAAGTTCAGAATAATTCCATGAGACTGTGTTGTAAGCTCAAACCATTGTGACCTCGGTCTCTTTAATATAACTCCAAAGTGAGGCAGCAGCATGGTGGACTGCCTTTTATACCTGCCTGCTCTAGGGTGCATAGGTGACCCATAGGTCTCCCACAGGTGTGCCCTCTAGTGGCAAGTCTTACACATAGGTGAGGTTTGCATACATAACATGATGCATTTTGGCAGAAGGGATAGTGAGAGACAATATAGACTTAATGGCACAGTTCGAAAGAGTGTGCAGGAACAGAGGGACCTGAGAGTTCATGTGCATAGATCTTGGAAAGTGACAGGTCATATTGAGAGAGTAGTTTGCAAAGCGTATGGGATCTTGGGCTTCATAAATAGAGTTATTGAGTACCAAAGCAGGGAAGTTATGCTGACCCTTTATAAAGCTCTGGCTAGACCACAACTAGAGTATCGCATCCAGTTCTGATCACCACTTTAGGAAGGATGTGAAGGTTCTTCAGAGGGTGCAGAGGAGATTTATCAGAATGGTTCCAGGGATTTCAAGGTTAGGTTGGAGAAACTGAGGTTATTCTCCTTGGAGCAAAGTTGAGGGGAGATTTGATAGAGGTGTACAAGATTATGACGAGTTTGGATAAGGTAGACAGAGAAAAGCTGTTCCAGTATCTGATGGTACAAGGACTTGGGGACACAGGTTTAAAGTTTTGGGCAAGAGATATAGGGAAGATGTGAGGAAGAACTTTTTTACGCAGCGAGTGGTGAAATCGCTGCTGATGAAGATGGTAGACTCAGAGATGATGAATTATTTCAAAAGGAAATTGGATGGGCATTTGAGGGAAATAAACTTAGAGGGCTAAGGGATAGAGCGAGGGAATGGGACTGAATGGATTGCTCTACAGAGAGCCGGCCTGGACTCATTGGGCTGAATGGCCTCCATCTGTGCCATAATTAATCTGTGACTCTATGGGCTAGACTTTCTATAAGTTTTCCATCACTACCACCTACTTAATAGATTGAGTAGACTGGGTCTTTACTCGTTGGAGTTCAGAAGGATGAGGGGTGATCTTATAGAAACATTTAAAATCATGAAAGGGATAGACAAGATAGAGGAAGAGAGGTTGTTTCCACTGGTCGGGGAGGCTAGAACTAGGGGGCACAGCCTCAAAATACGAGGGAGCCAATTTAAAACCGAGTTGAGAAGGAATTTATTCTCCCAGAGGGTTGTGAATCTGTGGAATTCTCTGCCCAAGGAAGCAGTTGAGGCTAGCTCATTGAATGTATCCAAAGTCACAGATAGATAGATTTTTAACCAATAAGGGAATTAAGGGTTACGGGGAGAGGGCGGGTAAGTGGAGCTGAGCCCACGGCCAGATCAGCCATGATTTTATTGAATGGCGGAGCAGGCTCGAGGGGCTAGATGGCCTACTGCTGTTCCGAATTCTTATGTTCTTAACATCCATTTTAACGCTGAGATGAGGTATAACACCCAGATATCACCCATTTAGCCAAAAGATGGAAACTTACGCCCATTTATCGCTCACTTATCACCCAGCATTACTTTCGGCATATAGTTAACGCTGAGAATTAATAATACCGCCTGCCCATTTTTTGTTGCCGTAAACGTCAGAAAAATGGAAACTAACGGCCATAATATCGCCGAGCGTCACTGTCGGCATCTCACCCACATATCGCTGAAAATATTGCTCGCAAAAACAAACGCTGAGAAAAAGCTGCTCTCACCTGACCTTAACCCCGCGATAGGACGCCATTTTGTAAATCGGAGAACTTTTCATATAAAAGGGTGCTTCAACTTCTGGGAAGTTTTGATGTACTCTGGAATTATTTTAAGGTGATTTGAAAATCTGAACAAACATCTTATCATACTGTGGATGAATTGAATTTATTTTATTTGTTTTAGTAGGTAAATTTATTGTTTGTGAATAATAGGCATAATACTGATTGTTATTATAATGGGGCCTGTAATTTCTCAGCCTTTCTTGATGACTACGCATGTGCTGGAGACTAGAGATGGCAGAAGGTATATTGAAGAGCATTATGTGCCCAATCAAAGAGGTGGCAGCCTGAGGAGGAGGAGGAGGACGAGAACTTACACCTGTCATACTTACAGGGAGAAATGGTCTTATCTGAGAAAATACGCAACACTGTTATGTTAAATAAATGAAATTTAATGCTAATATTTGTATTAATTCATACCTATAACTCAAAAAACACCACACCCCACACCCACCCCACCCCACAGCAAATTTATAACATTTATATAATTTATTAAATTTTTAACATTTCCAATAAGACTACTAGCACAAATAACACAAATGCAAAAAAACAAGGTAACCCCCCCACCTCTCCCCCTTCCCCAAAATCTCTCAACATTGATTCACTAGTAACAAAAGCAAGATCAATACTGTCACAACTACAACTCCTGCAGCCATGCACCTCACTTTCCTTTCCCCCCACCCCGAATCTTCTCCCTACCTCTACCCCTTCCCCTACCCCTCCTGACTCCAAGCCACCTTGCCGCAGTGCTCCTCAGGCACTGCTCCATTGGGGGGGTGGGGGGGGAGATGACGGCAGATCTGCTGGTTGGCTGGATGCTGAAGAGAACGTTCCCGAGGAGGGAATGTCCTGCAAGCCAGAAGCAAGAGCTTCCTCCTGGCTCGCATGTATCGTTGGCAATAGGGGTGCAGCACCTTGGGGTTCAGTGCCACATTCCGGAAACACTGGTAGCCCTCTGGCACCAGCATTCCTGGCTATCACCTCCAGGGCCACCACCATCCATGGCATGTTCTCCGTCATGGTTGTGGATATTGTGGCCAGCTGTTGTGATATGCCCCCCATTGTCTGGAGGATCCACTGACCTATGTCAACACTCCTCCTGGACAAATGAACCATGTCCCCGCTGAGATCTGCTGATCATGGAGCAGTCCTGCTGCGTCGAACCACGTCTGTGGGGTCGGCGCTGGCATGGAGACATTTGGGAAAAGTGCTTGGGCCCATTACCTCCACGGTGGAGGAGGACATGGCTGCAGGAGCACTAAATGTCACTGGTGTACTTGACATGGAGCTTGTTGCTGTAGGCTCCTCCAACTCCTCACTGTCATCAGTGGAGAAGGCACCCTGCAGCTCAACTGGTGAGATTTGGGATTCCTCACCACCAGAACGATGATCCCCCGCCAACACCGCCATTGGATCCGCACCTTGCCTTGGTGCTGTTGCAGTGACTGTGCTCTTGGCTGAGTTACAAAACATAAATTAGGTTATTAGAAGAAAAGGGGGTCCTAGGGCCACAGGGTGATTCAAACGCTACACACAGCTTATGCACGAGAACAGCACTACTGCTATCAAAATAATCCCAGACATCACATTTAATGAACATAACCAAATTTTGCATTACAATGATTTTCATGAGCCCATCATTAATTACATAACACTTTCATCAATCATCTATCATATATTGTACGGATATGAGTGGGTGTGGCATCTATTGACTTTACATCATGCAATGGTGTATACTTTACTCATTTGGCATAACATCTGGTTCTGCTGCTGCACGCGTGGCCAACCGTATGTGGATCCCCACTAGTGCCAGTGCCAGCTCCTCAAGGTCGTTCAGCTCACACATGACTGTTGGGCCGACACCCGTGCACCTCTGCTTGGCCCTATTCTTCATAAGCTTCTTTTGCAACAGGTAACAACAGTACGACATGGCATAAGATCATTTTGTAAGATCATTGCTAGGTACTGTCACAGATATTGGTACAATACATAACCGACAGAGGTTATAATAATAATAATTATTATTATCATTATTAACCTAAAGACGTACACCGTAAATGTAGGATTTGAGTAAAACATTACGGGTTTAACTGCAATATATCAGATCTGAATTTATTTACTCACTATAATTCCAATTCCAATTATATAAATATATAAGTAAATGTAAATAAATGTAATAATTACTCTGCCAGAGCCGACAAGGTCATTCCAGCGCTTGCGGCACTGGTTGCCCTCATGCACCTCATGTGTCACCGACAAGACCACCTCAGTGATTTTGGCCCAAATCTTCTGATACACCTTTGGGCTGGGCTTCCCGTGCCCATCCTGGGTCAATTGACCCCAACGTGACTCCACCTCCTGCAGGAGGGCAGCATTTGCCTCATCGGAGAATCTCCTCACTCGTTTTCGTATTCCCATCTCCAATTCCTCTCCAACCTCACTGCCCTCACCAGCCTCCTCCACTTCTACATCGTCCTGTCTCACCTCCTCCAGGCCTTCCATTTTATTACTTTTTCCCCTGATATTTCTGTCTCACCAAACTAAATAGTGCTAAAATTTATTATTACTCCTCACAAAAATCGTTCCAACCTCCCACAATAGCTTAACAAACCACAAAGAGCCAGACAACAAACCCACACATGCTTTCTCTTCCTCTCTGCTCTCTCTCTCTCTCTCCTCTTCTGTGCATGTATTGATAACCCCTGACCTCCTGAAACGCGGGAAAAGACCATTGCTATGGCGTTGCTATGGAAGCCGACATTTTACAACAGAAGAAGAAAAAATACCGCCAATGCCCATTTTACATTGCTACCACTAACACCAATTTTATAAAGTGGAAACTTGGGGTTTGAAAATGGGCGATAATCCAGCGATCCCAAAACCCATAATAAACGTCAATGCAGGAAATAACGGCCATTTTTGGGTGATCTGCACAATAATGGAAAGTCTCGCTCTATGACTCTAAGTGATATGGAGCCGTGGCAAACATGGTGCTTTAACATACACATTAATTATGTTTATTCAACATCTACCACATATCCACACATTTTATAGAACTATACATAAGTATCTATGTGCGAGAAAGCAGACATTGTGACAAGTACATTTTACATAGCTGCCCCTGAATTTCATACAGAGTAGGTGGGAAACTATAACTATTTTTAAGTTACAGTACATAGTCCCTCTTTCTTCACCCATTCTCACCGAAGCATGCTTTTTTTGTGAAAGCCTAGCCGAGTATTTTGGGCTCTGACCTTAGACTGCATTCCAAAAATCAACACGTTGGTATTTTGTTACATAATTGTAACAAAATGCTGATATATGAAATAAGTCCATGTACCAGTTTAATTAAAACTTTTTAAAGTTTTTGAAAGCATTGGAAAGTTTTTCAGATGTAAAATCAATGCAAGAGATTGAAATAAGTTTCTGTGGGCGTGCCTTAGTTTTTGCAGATTTTATGGGCGTGTCCTCCATTAAGCATACGCTGTGCACTGTGCTCCTTGCCTTAATGATGTAATACGCTGCGCAGAACTCTGCAGTGCCGAACAGCAAGTCTACTTTTGGGCCTTGTACAAGGTAAGTTCATATACTTTGTGGAGTTCGATGGCGTACTCTGTAGCTACGCCGCTGACCGCAATGTTTATCAAGGGGCTATAGGGAGGGGGGGGGGGGGGGAAACTAAAACGATCACTATCACTAAATAAAAAGTACTCAGTAAAATAATGGGACTAAAGATGGACAGGTGGATGGCCTGCATCTGAGGGAGTTAAAATATGTGGCTGCAGAGATAGTGAATGCATTGGTTGTAATCTACCAAAATTCCCTGGATTCTGAAGAGGTCCCAGCGGATTGGAAAACCGTAACTGTAATGCCCCCATTTCAAAAAGAAGGGAGACAGAAAGCAAGAAACTATAGACCAGTTAGCCTAACATCTATCGTTGGGAAAATGCTGGAGTCCATTATTAAGAAGCAGCAGCAGGACATTTGGAAAAGCATAATACAGTCAAGCAGAGTCAGCATGGTTTTATGAAAGGAAATTCACATTTGACAAATTTTCTAGAGTTCTTTGAGGATGTAACAAGCAGGGTAGATAAGGGGGCACCAGTGGAGATGTTGTGTTTGGATTTCCAGAAGGCATTTGATAATGTGCCACATAAATGGTTACTGCTCAAGATAAAAGCTCACGGGGTTGGGGGTAATATATTAGCAGGGATAGAGGATTGGCTAACTAACAGAAAACAGAAATTGGAGAAAAATGGGTAATTTTCCGGTTGCAAACGGTAACTAGTGGGGTGCCACAGAGATCGATGCTGGGGCATCAACTATTTACAATCTATACTAATGACTTGGATGAAGGGACCGAATGTAATGTAGCCAAATTTGCTGATGATACAAAGATGGATGGGAAAGCAAGTTGTGAGGAGGACACAAAAAATCTGCAAAGGGATATAGACAAGCTAAGTGAGTGGGCAAACATTTGCCAGATGGAGTATAATGTGGGAAAGCGTGAGGTTATTCACTTTGGCAGAAAAAATAGAAAAGCAAATTATAATTTAAATGGAGAGAGATTACAAAGTGCTGCAGTACAGAGGGACCTGGGTGTCCTTGTGCATGAAACAAAAAAAGTGAGTATGCATGTACAGCAAGTAATCAGGAAGGCAAATCGAATGTTGGCCTTTATTGCAAGGGGGTTAGAGTATAAAAGCAGAGAAGTCCTGCTACAACTGAGAGTGAGAGAGACTGGGGCAGGGGATGGTGGGGGGGAGGGCGGGGAAGAGAGAGATGGGGAGAGACTGAGACTGGGAGAGAGGGAGAGAGAGAGTCGGGGTTGGGGTTGGGGGGGAAGAGAAAGAGAGAGAAAGACTCGGGGGGAGAGAGAGAGAGAGGTTGGGGATGAGAGAGAGGCTGGGGAAGAGAGGGAGGCTGGGGTAGGGAGAGAGAGAGAGAGTCTGGACGAGAGAGAGAATGGGAGAGAGGGAGAGTGAGAGTGGCTGGGGGGGTGGGTGTGGAATGAGAGAGAACTGGGGAGAGAGTGAGGGAGACTGGGGGGGAAGGAGAGAGTGACTGGACGAGAGAGAGAGAGACTGGTAGAGAAGGAAAGTGAGAAGCTGGGGAGAGAGAGAGGCTCGTGGGAGAGTGAGAGAGATGATGGGGGTGGGGGGAGGAGCGGAGAGAGAGTGAGAGACTTGGGGAGAGAGAGGCTGGAGGAGAGAGAGGCTGGGGGAGAGTGGTAGAGACTGGGGGAGAGTGGGAGAGATTGGGAAGAGAGAGAGTCTGCGGGAAAGAGAGAGACTGGTAGAGAAGGAAAGTGAGAGGCTGGGGAGAGAGAGAGGCTGGAGGAGAGAGAGGCTGGGGGAGAGTGGTAGAGACTGGGGGAGAGTGGGAGAGATTGGGAAGAGAGAGAGTCTGCGGGAAAGAAAGAGACTGGGGGAGAGAGAGAGACTGAGGAGAGAGAGACTGGGGAGAGAGAGAGAGAGAGACTAGGGGGCAGTGGAGAGACACGGGTGGGGGGGGGGTGTTATACATGTAAACTTGTATTTACTCTGTACAGCCACCAGAGGGCTCAACCCCTGGAGTCCCAAGGGATCCCATCATCCCTTGGGAGCACAGGTATTTAAGGAGGCTTCACAGGTTGGAGCGACACTCTGGAGAACTGCCATAAAAGACAAAGGTCACACTTTACTTTGAACTCACAGTGTTTAGTCTGACTCTTTCTCCATACACAACAAATGGTGACGAGATACAGTTAGCAAACCCAAAGATGCAGAGAACAGTGGGCATCCTGGAGAAATTAGTGGAGGGTGATGATTGGAAAACTTTTGTGGAGCGACTCGACCAATACTTCATGGCCAATGAGCTAGAGGGGGAAGAGAGCACTGCCAAATGAAGGGCGATCCTCCTCACCCTCTGTGGGGCACCAATGTATGGCCTCATGAAGAATCTGCCCACTCCAGCGAGACCTGCGGAGAAATCATACGATGATTTGTGCACACTGGTCTGAGAGCATTTGAACCCGAAGGAAAGCGTTCTGATGGCGAGGTACTGGTTCTACACCGACAAAAGGTCTGAAGGCCAGGAAATGGTGAATTATGTCGGCGAGCTAAGATGCCTTGCAGACATTGCGAATTTGAAGGACATTTGGAGCACATGCTCAGAGACTTTTTTGTACTTGGCATTGGCCAAGAAACCATACTTCGCAAACTTTTGACTGCAGTGACCCCAACCTTGAGTAAGGCCATAGTGATAGCCCAGGCGTTCATTGCCGCCAGTGAAAATACGAAGCAAATCTCTCAGCATACAAGTGCTGCTACAAGTACTGTGTACGAAGTGATGTTGTTTTCTAATTTTAACGTACAAGGCAGGTCACACATACCTGCAGCTACACATCCGCAGATGTCTCAGAGTCCACCATCAAAGGTGATGAATGCAAGGCCATTAACACCTTGTTGGCGCTGCGGGGGTGATCATCGTTTCCATTCATGCTGGTTCAAAGGATACGTTTGCAAGGGCTGCGGAACAATGGGAACCTCCAACGAGTGTGCAGGCGAGCTGCAAAGCCTGATAAACCTGCAAACCATCATGTTGCAGAGGAGAACAGATCCATGGAGGATCACGACAAACCAGAGCCTCAGATTGAGGAGGCAGAGGTACATGGGGTGCCCACATTCACCACGAATTGTCCCTCGATAATGCTGAATGTTGAACTAAATGGACTCCCAGTGTCAATGGAGCAGGACACGGGCATGAACCAGTCCATCATGGGCAAAAAGACTTCCAAAAGGTTGTTGTGAAACAAGGCCTCAAGGCCGGTCTTAATTCCAGTTCACACGAAACTAAGAACTTTCACAAAAGAACTGATACCTGTAATTGGCAGTGCTACCATAAAGATCTCTTACGATGGAGTGGTGCACAAGCTACCACTCTGGGTGGTACCAGGCGATGGTCCCATGCTGCTCGGCAGGAGCTGGCTTGGAAAGATACGCTGGAACTGGGACAACGTCCGAGTGCTATCGCCCGCTGATGATACTTCGTTAAACAAATTTCCTTCGCTGTTCGAACCAGGCATCAGGAAATTCCAAGGAGCAAAAGTGCAGATCCACCTAATTCCGGGGGCGTGACCCATCCATCACAAGGTGAGAGCAGTACCGTACATGATGAGAGAAAGGGTAGAGATCAAGCTAGACCGACTGCAAAGAGAGGGCATAATTTCCCCGATAAAGTTCAAAGAGTGGGCCAGTCCTATCGTCCCAGTCCTCAAGGGAGAAGGCACCATCAGAATCTGTGGTGATTACAAAGTAACTATCAATCGTTTCTCCCTGCAGGACCAATACCCACTACCAAAGGTCGATGACTTCTTTGCAACGCTGGCAGGAGGAAAGGAATCATCGAAGGCCCTTGCATCACTTGCATCAACATGCACAAAGGTCTTTTTGTTTATAACAGATGCCCATTTGGAATCCGATCGGCGGCGGCGATATTCCAGAGAAACATAGAAAGTTTACTGAAGTCGGTCCCGCACACTGTGGTCTTGCAGGACGAAATCTTGGTCACAGGTCGGAACAGTCGAGCATCTGCAGAACCTGGAGGAAGTTCTTAGTCGACTCAACCACGTGCGGCTCAGGTTAAAATGCTCAAAGTGCGTTTTCCTGGCACTTGAAGTGGAGTTCCTGGGAAGGAGGATTGCGGCGGACGGCATCAGGCCTACCAACGTGAAGACGGAGGCAATCAAGAATGCACCTAGGCCACAGAATGTGACGGAGCTGCGGTCATTTCTGGGACTCCTGAACTACTTTGGTAACTTCTTACTGGGTCTCAGCACACAGTTAGAACCACTGCATGTCTTACTATGAAAAGGGGACGAATGGGTTTGGGGCAAAAGCCAAGAAAATACCTTTGTAAAAGCGAGAAAATTGTTCTGCTCAAACAAATTGCTTGTGTTATATGATCCATATAAGTGTTTGGTACTAGCATGTGATGCGTCATCATATGGCATCAGAGGTATACTGCAACAAGCTAATAATTTCGGGAAATTGCAACTGATTGCTTATGCATCCAGGAATCTGTCTAAGGCTGAGAGAGCCTACAGCATGGTTGAGAAAGAAGCGTTAGCTTGTGTTTATGGGGTAAAGAAATGCATCAATACCTGTTTGGGCTAAAATTCGAATTGGAAACTGACCATAAGCCACTTATATCCCCGTTCTCCGAGAGTAACGGGATAAATACCAATGCATTGACCCGCATCCAGAGATGGGTGCTCACATTGTCCGCATACAACTACGCCATCCGCCACAGGCCAGGCAGAGAAAACTGCGCCGATGCTCTCAGTAGGCTGCCATTGCCCACCACGAAGGTGGAAATGGCGCAGCCCACAGATCTAGCCATGGTTATGGAAGGATCTGAGAGTGAGCAATCACCCGTCACTGCCCGGCAGATCAAAACCTGGACAAGCCAGGACCCCTTATTATCTCTAGTCAAAAGCTGTGTGCTTCATGGGAGCTGGTCCAGTGTCCCAGTGGAAATGCAGGAAGAGATAAAGCCATTCCAGTGGCGGAAAGATGAAATGTCAATACAGGCAGGCTGACTTCTGTGGGGCAATCGAGTAGTGGCCCCCAAGAAGGGCAGAGACACCTTCATCAATGACCTCCACCCAGGCATTGTAATGATGAAAGCGATAGCCAGATCCCACGTGTGGTGGCCCGGTATTGATGCGGACTTAGAGTCCTGCTTTTGCAGATGTAATACATGCTCGCAGTTAAGTAATGTACCCAGGGAGGCGCCACTAAGTTTATGGTCTTGGCCCTCCAAATCATGGTCTAGGGTACACGTCGACTATGCAGGCCCATTCTTGGGTAAAATGTTCCTTGTGGTTGTAGATGCGTACTCCAAGTGGATTGAATGTGAGATAATGGCGGCCAGCATGTTCGCTGCCACTACTGAAAGCCTGCGGGCCATGTTTGCCACACACGGCTTACCCGGTGTCCTGGTGAGTGACAATGGGCCACGTTTTACTAGTGCTGAGTTCAAAGAATTCATGACCCGTAACGGGATCAAACATGTCAATCTGCCCCGTTTAAACCAGCGTCCAATGGTCAGGCAGAGAGAGCAGTGCAAACTATCAAGCAAGGCTTGAAGTGGGTAACTGAAGGCACACTGCAGACACGCCTATCCCGAGTCCTGCTTAGCTACCGCATGAGACCCCACTCACTCACTGGGGTCCCACCTGCTGAACTGCTCATGAAAAGAGCACTTAAGACAAGGCTCTTGTTAGTTCACCCTGATCTACATGAACAGGTAGAGAATAGGTGGCTTCAACAAAGTGCATACCGTGGTAGCGCAAATGTGTCACGCGAGATTGAAATCAATGATCCTGTATTTGTATTAAATTATGGACAAGGTCCCAAGTGGCTTCCCGGCACTGTCGTGGCCAAAGAGGCGAGCGGTGTGTTTCGGGTCTAACTTTCAACTGGACTCATTCACTGGAAACACTTGGACCAAAGCAAACTCAGATTTATGGACTATCCTGAGCAACCCACCTTGGACCCTACCTTTTTTGATCCCCCAACATACACACCAGTGGCAACCGGCACCACGGTTGACCATAAAGCAGAACCCATCATCCACAGCAGCCCAGCAGGGCCCAACACACCAGGCAGCCCAGCAAGGCCAGCTGCACAGCAGCCCGGCGAGGGCCCAACAAATGATTCAACAACACCAGCTTTCACACCGAGATGATCAACCAGGGCAAGAAGGGCCCCAGATCGATTTACATTGTAAATCGTCACACTATTGACTTTGGGGGCTGAGTGTTGCTATATATGCAAACTTGTATTTACTCTGTACAGCCACCAGAGTGCTCATCCCTTGGAGTCCCAAGGGATCCCATAATTCTTTGGGAGCAGAGGTATTTAAGGAGGCTTCACAGGTTGGAGAGGCATTCTGGAGACCTGCAGTAAAAGACTAAGGTTACACTTTACTTTGAACTCACAGTGTTCAGTCTGACTCTTTCTCCATACACAACAGTGGGGAGAGACACATGTGGGGGTCGGAGGGGGGATCAGAGGGGAGAGAGTGAACTCAAGGAAGACCGCTCACGTTCTTTCAACTCCCTACAAGGGACATCGTTGGAGTGGATGATATGCAGACGTCACGACACTGTCACTATTCACCAGACCCAATAAACCTGTTAACAATCTGTACACAATGTCCCATCTATGGGCTGGGGCGAGGGCGGGGTGGGGGGAGCATGCACTTGTGCTGGGGTAAAGTACTTCGACTGGGGGAGGGATGTACTTGGACTGGATTAAGGCACTTCGGCTGGGGAAGAGATGCACTTGCACTGGGATAAGGCACTTAAGCTGGGGGAGGCTTGCACTTCAGCTGGGGTGAGGCACTTCAGCTGGGGGAGGCATGCACTTGGACTGGGATAAGGCACTTTGGCTGGCCTTTGCTGTCTTCTGGGGAGCTCTGTCCTCTGTCGCTTCAGGAAGTCAAAGTGGATCAAGTTACAATTTGCAAAGTCAGTGAGACCTTGCAATGGGCGGTTCAAGTTACACATTCCAGTGAAACTTCAGGGAGTGGCTTGTCCTCTAAGGGGACTAATCATAGGCAAAGAGTGGAGCATCTGTGCAGTACAAATAAGCGCATCTGTGGGCGAAGTTGGGGTCGGGAACCAGTTGAGGCGGGGACTTTCTGTGCCCGGCGCAGATGTCCCACCCCCACCGCTGAATTCAGCTTACTGCTCCTCAAAGGAAGTGAAGCGCAATGTGGAATGCTCCACATTCTTTCAGGGTGGATACCAGGGCAACACTGGGGCGCTGAGGGAAGCGCTACACAGATGCCCTGCATTGCACGGATGCACGTCAAAGCCCCTCCCCTTCATTTAAAGCCGTTGGCCACTGCACGCTCTGCAAGGGCTCTGATGGCCTCCACTCGGTCACCAGGGCAGCGTGCATCCGGGCCAGCAGCCCGGCACCCAAAATGGAGTGCTGGGCTGCACAATAGTGGCCTGGACCACGCTAGGGCCGCCATCATAGAGTCGACCTAAGAGTCGGCAGGCAAACAAAGATGGCGGCCCGGGGCGTGGCGCCATCCCCTTTAAGGAACACCTCGAGAGCGGATGTTGGCCAGCTTCATGACCCGTGACCCGCGAAGCTCGCGCCGACATCCACTCACGCGAGCCTCATGGTCCGTGGTGCAATGTTACCCACGGGGCGCTAAGGTGTGGTGACGAATCACCGTGCATGGAGATGATGTCAGTGTCGGTTGTGCGGCGGCACAGGATGCTTACTGCGGGGTGCGGTGCTGCCGTGACAGCGCCTCCACAAACTCCCGGGCAATTTCCAAGTGGTGGTAGTTCCCCCCTCACCTGGATGAAAATCATCTCTGCCCCCTTAGTGCCCCCTGGAGTTGCTAAGAAGGCTATAAAAAGGGGATATTTCACCCACGTTATGTTATTCTATCCTTTCTATCAAAGTGAATAACCTCACATTTCCTCACATTATACATCATCTCCCACCTTATTATCCACTCACTTAACCTGTCCATATCCCTTTGCAGGTGCATTTTCTCCTTCCCACAGCTTACTTTCCCACCTAGCTTTGCATTGTCAGCAAACTTGGATACATTGCACTCGGTCCCTTCATCTAAATCATTAATGTAGATTTTAAATAGCTGAGACCCAAGCACTGACCATTGCAGCACCTCACTAGTTACAGCCTGCCAACCGAAAAATGAACCCTTTATCCTTATTCTCTGTTTCTTGTCCATCAACGAATCCTCTATCCATGCTAATATATTACCACCAACCACATGAGCTCCTATGTTGTATAGCAACATTTTATGTGGCACCTTATCGTTGAAAATCCTAATATACTACATCCACTGGTTCCCCTTTAACTAACCTGCCAGTTATATCCTCAAAAAATGCTAATCAATTGGTTAAACATGATTTCATTTTCGTAAAACCATGTTGATTCTGCATAATCATATGTTCTTCTAACTGCCCTGTTACCACTTCCTTAATAATGGATTCCAGCATTTTCTCGATGACCGATGTCAGGCCAACTGGCCTATAGTTCTCTGCTTACTCACTCTCTACTTTTTTGAATAGCGGGGTTACATTTGCTACCTTCCAATCCACTGCACCTGTTTTTGAATCTCGGGAATTTTGGAAGATCACAACCAATGCATCTACTATCTGTGCAACCATCTCTTTTGGAACATTAGGATGTAGGCCAGAAGGTCCAGGGGATTTGTCAACTTTTAGTCCCATTAGTTTCTGACTTACTTTTTCTCTACTGATATTAATTACTTTAAGTTCTTCACTCTATTAGCCCTTTGGTTCCCCACTATTGTAGGTATATGTTTGTGTCTTCTACTTTGACGGCAGATAAAAAATATTTGTTTAAAATCTCTGCCATTTCCTTATTCCCCATTATAATGTCTCCTTTCTCAGCCTATAAGGGGTCAACATTCATTTTGCTATGCTCTTTCTTTTAACCTACTTGCAGAAGCTCATATAATCTTTTTTGTTTCTTGCTGGTTTACAATCACATTCTATTTTCTCCCTTTTGATCATTTTTTTGGTCATTCTTTGCTGGTTTCTTTAGCTCTCCCAATTCCCAAGCTTATTACTATTCTTTGCAACATTATAAACCTCGTCTTTTAAGCTCCTTTAGTTAGCCACAAATGGATCATTTTTGCCATGGAGTTTTAATTTCTCAGTGGAATGTAAGTATAGCTTACTAGTAACGTAAGATCTCACCGAATCATTACTTTATTGCAAGGGACCTGTCACCATGTTATATAAAAACGAACTTGCACTTGTACCTTTGTTTAAAAAGGGAGAAATGGATAGACCGAGTCACTAAGGACCAGCCAGCCTAACGTATGTGATGGGAAAATTATTGGGAAAAAATTCTGAGAGACAGGATAAATTTTCATTCTGAAAGACACTGATTATCAAGCATAGTCAGCATGGATTTGTTAAGGGAAGGTCGTGACTGACTAACATTATTGAATTTTTTGAGGAGGTAAAAAGGAGGGTCGATGAGGGCAGTGCGTTTGATGTAGTGTATATGGATAAGGTCCCACATGGCAGATGGGTCACGAAAGTAAAAGCTCATGGGATCCAAGGCAAAGTGGCAAGTTGGATCGAAAATTGGCTTAGAAGTAGGAAACAAAGAGTAATGGTTGATGGATGTTTTTGTGACTGGAACCCCAGTGGGGTTCCACAGGGCTTAGTACTGGGTCCCTTGCTTTTTGTGGTATACATCAATGATCTAGATTTGAATATAGGGAGTATGATTAAGACGTTTGCAGATGACACTAAAATTGGTGCATGGTTGATAATGAAGAGGAAAGTCATGGATTGCAGGAGGATATCAATCTATTGGTCAGGTGGACAGATCAGTGGCAAATAGAATTTAATTTCGAAGACCTTATCAAGAGCCTCTCCTGTCTCTGACTTTAAATGTCATAATTGAGCGAACAAGGGAAATGGAAACTATAAAGAAAGGTAAGGAGATAACAAGGGCATGAAGAGGACACCAGAATTATTACAGCAAAAGAAGGATATGTAACACTATGCTAAGAGGTAATGTAACCCATTAACACATTTAAACAGTAGGACATGTTGGCTAATGGAATTCAGCTTCTGAAAGATGTTCATGTTTAGTTCATTCATATAAGGGAAAATGTTGCTGGTATCATTGGAGAGAGAGAAAGAGAAAGAGATGACTTTCACTTAGCAACAACTGGTATTTGCAACCAACCAGCCTTGGATATTTTCAGAATAAATGTTTAGATTAGATATATTATGTTAGGATAAGAACGTCTAGAGACTAGAAGGATTATGCTTATCACAGCAAGGCCATGAAGTTTTTATGTTCTTCGAACGTTATCGATGTATGTTGAAGAAAATGAAGACTTGTGTCTCTGGATTATGCAGTAACCAGAGACTACCATATTAAGAAATGCCTGCTCCAGTTTGATAAGAAAACAGTGTATAAATGTAAGCTTTTCCCTTTGTTAAAGCAGCAGGAAAAGGCTAATGCATAGATTTGCATAAGAATTAGGAGCAGTAAGCCATTCAGCTCCTCGAGAGTGCTCTACATTCAATCTTCTACTTCAACTCCACTTTCCTGCACTATCCCCATATCCCCAGATTCCCTTAATATCCAAAAATCTATCAATCTCTGTCTTGATTGTATGCAACAACTGAGCCTCCATTGTCTTCTGGGGTAGACAATTCCAAAGATTCACCACCTTCTGAGTGAAGGAGTTTATCATCTTCTCAGTCCTAAATGGCCGACCCCTTATCTTGAGACTGTGGCCCCTAGTTCTAGGCTCCCCAGCCAGAGGAAACATCCTCCCTGCATCTACACTGTAGAGCCATGTAAGAATGTTTTATGTTTAAATGAGATCACCTCTCATTCTTCTCAATTCTAGCGAATATAGACCTAGTTTACTCAATCTCTACTCATAGGACAAGCCCCCCCCCCCCCCATCCCAGGAATCAGTCTGATGAACCTTCATTGCACTCCCTCAATGGCATGTATGTCCTTCCTTAGGTAATGATAACAAAACTGTACACAATACTGCAGGTGCAGTCTCACAGGGGCCCCATATAATTGCAGTAAGGCATCTTTACTCTTATACTTAAATCCTCTTGTAACAAAGGCCAACATACCCTTTGCTCTCTTAATGGCTTGCTATATCTACACGTTAACTTTCAGTGAATCGTGTACAAGGACACCCAGGTCCCTCTGAACACCATTTTAAAAATACTCTGCGTTTCTATTGTTCTTACAAAAGTGAATAACTTCACATTTCTCCACATTATATTCCATTTGGCATATCGTTTCTCACTCATTTCGGCTGTCGATATCCCCTTGAGGATTCCTTGCATCCTCCTCACAACTTATAATCCCACCAAGCTTTGTATCATCAGCAAACTTGGATATATTACATTTGGTCCCCTCTTCCAAATCATTGATATAGATTGATATAGATTGTGAATAGCTTGGTCCCAAGCACTGATCCTTGCGGCACCCCACTAGGTACAGCCTGCCAACCCGAAAATGAGCCATTTATTCTTACTCTCTGTTTTCTGTCTGTTAACCAATCCTCAGTCCTTGCGAGCATATTAACGCCAATCCCAGGAGCCCTAATGTTGTTCAATAACCTCTTGTGTGACACCTTAACGAATGCCTTCTGAAATCCAAATACACTCTATCCACTGGTCCTCCCTTATCTATTTTGGTCGTTACAACTTCAAAACAGATTTGTCAAACATGATTTCCATTTCATAATTCCCTCTTAATAGTTTAATTTTATTGTTCATTCATTTGGAAGTAAATTTTTTTTATACATTGGCATTGCTGAACTCGTGAACTCGTTCTGCATATCCTGCATATCTTCCTCATTAATTCTTGTTCTTCTATCTTCTTATTTTTGCCACTGGGCTTAATTGAAAAATGAACCAAGCATTGATCACTTAGAAACTGACACGTAGGATGGAACATTTCGTAGTCACAAAGGCATTTGTATTCGCTCAGGATATTGACTAATTTCCCAGAGGCAGACACACTAACAAATAAAAAAACATTTTCCTATTGAATTTATCGCTTTCGGTATTTGAAATCTAGTGCCCCAGCAATTCATGTTCAGAGATACTATATAAAGAGCAGAAACAGAATTATTATCTTGTTACAAAATAACCAGGAACAATTATCTCCAATTCTGCGATGTTTCAGCTTATGTTGGGAGTGCTTCTGACAGTGTTTTTTGCATGGGGGTCAGATGAGCGAACCTGCACACTTCGGGAAAGATTCTATCGACCCAATATATCTAAGGATGGGGACATCGTGCTAGGAGGGCTGTTTAACGTGCACTCGAACAGGTTTGAGCAGATAAATGAATTTACAAAACCACCCGAAGAAACTAGATGTACAAGGTTAGTTCAGTTCTGCTGTGACCGTTCGCAGTTGCGCCCAAGTTTTAACTAATAGCCCTGTTTGAGTTTATGCTCATCTGTGTATTCCATTACGAGTGATATTTTGCTCAATATGTTTATTTTATTTCTATTCACGGAGGCATTCTTCAACCGCTGCAATATAATAAATCATTGAATATTCATCTGATCGCAGACTTTGGTCTCTACCAAGCAGCTGGAACTGCACAAAAATGTGGGCGAGACCAAATCTGGGGACCATTACTACAAGATAGTCACGACTAAATCCAACCGGGAATTCAGGAGAAACCTCTTCACCCATAGAGTGGTTAGAACGTGGAACTCGCTACCACAGGGAGCATTTGAGGCGACTAGCATTGATGCATTAAAGGGGAAGCTAGATAAGCACATGAGAGAGAAAGGAATAGAAGGATATGCTGATGGGGTAAGATGAAGCGGGGTGAGAGGAGGCTCGAATGGAGCATAAACACCTGCATGGACCTGTTGGGCCGAATGGCCTGTTTCTGTGTTGTGGGTTCTATGTAGTTCTATGAATTATTTGATCAGCTACCAATTATTGTTGGTTACAACAGAAGTAGTACTCAGTAAAATAATGGAACTAAAGGTGGACAAGTCCCCTGGACCTGATGGCTTGCATGCTAGGGTCATAAAAGAAGTGCCTGCAGAGATAGTGGGTGCATTGGTTGTAATCTACTAAAATTCCCTGTATTCTGGGGAGGTCCCAGCGGATTGGAAAACTGAAAATGTAATGCCCCTTTTTAAAAAAGGAGGCAAGCAAAAAGCAGGAAACTATAGACCAGTTAGCCTAACATCTGTCATTGGGAAAATGCTGGAGTGATTTATTAAGGAAACAGTCGCAGAACATTTGAAAAAGCATAATTCAATCAAGCAGAGTCAGCTTGATTTAGTGAAAGGGAAATCATGTTTGACAAATTTTCTGGAGTTCTTTGAGGATGTAGCAAGCAGGGTGGATAAGGGGGAACCAGTGGATGTGGCATATTTGGATTTCCAGAAGGCATTCGTTAAGGTGCCACATGAAAGATTATTGCACAAGATAAAAGTTCACGGGCTTGGGGGTAATATATAAGCATGGATAGAGGATTGGCAAACTAACAGAAAGCAGAGAGTTGGGATAAATAGGTCATTTGTCTATTGCCAAACAGTGACTAGTGGGGTGCCACAGGGATCAGTGCTGAGTCCTCAGCTATTTACAATCTATATTAATGCCTTAGATGAAGGGGCCGAGTGTAATGTAGCCAAGTTTGCTAATGATACAAAGATGGATGGGAATGCAAATTGTGAGAAGGACACAAAAAATCTGCAAAGCGATGTAGACAGGCTAAGTGAGTGGACAAAACTTTGGCAGATGGAGTATAATGTGGGAAAATGTGAGGTTATCCACTTTGGCAGAAAAAATAGAAAAACAAATTATAATTTACATCTAGAAAAATTGCAAAGTGCTGCAGTACAGAGGGACCTGGGGATGCTTGTGCATGAAACACAAAACTTTAGTATGCAGGTACAGCAAGTAATCAGGAAGGCAAATGGAATTTTGGCCTTTATTGTAAGAGAGAGAAATAAGTAGAGAAATCCTGCTACAGGGTATTGGTGAGGCCACGCCTAGAGTAATGCATACAGTTTTGGTCTCCGTATTTAAGGAAGGATATACTTGCATTGGAGATTGATTCCAGAGATGAGGGAGTTGACTTATGAAGCTAGGTTGATTAGGTTGGGCCTATACACATTGCAGCTCAGAAGAATGCGAGGTGATCTTATCGAAACATATAAGATAATGAGGGGGCTCAACAAGTTGGATGCAGAGAGGATATTTCCGCTCATACATGAAACTAAAACTAGGGGCCATAGTCTCAGAATAATAGGCCGCCCATTTAAATCTGAGATGAGGAGGAATTTCTTTTCTCAGAGGGTTGTAAATCTATGGAATTTTCTGCCCCAGAGAGCTGTGAAGGCTGGGTCATTGAATATATTTAAGGCGGAGATAGACTGATTTTTTGAGCGATAGTGCAGTAAAGGGTTATGGGGAGTGGGCAGGGAAGTGGAGCTGAGTCTATGATCTTATTGAATAGTGGCAAAGGCTCGAAGAGCCAAATGGCCTATTCCTGCTCTATTTATTATGTTCTTATGATCACGGTGTAATGTCCTGACGGAACCTTTATGTCGGTTTACCTGTGTTGATGAATACAGGTTATATTTTGAATTTACTAATAATGATAATAATCATCATCATTGTAATCATCTTTATTCATCCCAGTGTTAATTCATAGGATGTACGATATTGGAGACGGGTATTTGTAGCAGATTTACTAATCTCACATGAAATATGGAGCTGAATTTCCTATCCTGGGTCCTGTCACTTGTGTGCCTTAACTTCTGCACAAGAGCCACAGTATATGCTATACAGGTGTAGCCATCTCTGCTGTTTCTCTGGGGTTTTCGCTTCTCTTATGTTGATGTTTACAGCGGAGGATCAAGAGAACCACGACGACAGTCTACAGTCAGGTTACGAAAATACTTTTCTCAATAAAAACAGAGAAATGCTGGTCTGAGGTGAGAGAAATAGGGTTAACGGACTGAAAATTCCGGCCTTGCCATGTCCGTACGAAATGCTCATGTACGCGGCGAGGCCTCGCAACAGCCGATTCTTAGAGCGCGATGCGCATGTGCCAAAAAGCAGCTTTTCCGATTTGTCAAGATTTCTCTAGACAGATCCTCCGCATCCCTGGGAAGTGGACAACTGCGCCGGAGAGATTGGGCTATTTGCCCATCTGTTGCCCAGCAAATGTCCTTCAAACTTTTAAGCCTGGTAAATGCAGGTGCGTAGCTTACTTTTACCAAAATAACACATTTAAAACATAAAATAATTCAATTTAAAACGCTCATCTTTATCTTAAAATCCATGCCCATTAAGGTAAGTTTATGTTTAACACTAATAAAACACAATGTGCAGAAAATTCCAGCCTCGCTGGGTCCATACGAAGTGCGCACAGACCCGCGAGGCATCACAAAAGCCGATTTTTTGGGGCACAGTGCACATGCGCCGAACACCGGCTTTTCCGATTTGTCAGGATTTCTCTTGACAGATCCTTCGCATCCCCGGGAGAAGGACATTCGTGCAGGAGAGATTGGGCGAATTGCCCATCTCTTGCCCAGCGAATGTCCTTCAAACTTTTACACCTGGTAAAAGTAGGCGTATAGCTTACTTTTGCTAGTTTAGGAGTTTTACAACATATAAAAATTAATTTAATTATACGTTTTATGTTAAAAACCCTGTCCATTAAGGTAAGTTTATTGTTAACCCTATTAAAACACATTACAAAAAATGATATACTTTTTCTAAAACGCTTAGTTACATTTAATTTCAATTAATTTTAAATATGTGAGGTGCTTTATTTATTATGCTGTGTTTCAGTGTTTTAGGGGGTTTTCACATTGATAGTAATGGGAACTTGTACAAACGGAGTTCCCATTTTTATCAATGAGAATACTTGATATTGATTGGTGGTCCAGGTTGTACTTACTACCTAGAAATCATTTCCCCGTGCACTGCGCAGCTCATCTCGGCCTTCAACCGGGATCCTTGGACCACCAGTTGCTTTCGTAGATTTTTTTTCGACTTGGAGGCGTTCGTACAAAGGAAGCCTCCGAGCGCAATTCCCTCCCTAATTTTTCAGACCGATGACATTTCATGTGGGATTATAGGAGCAATACATAGCGGCAGCACCAACTACTTTTGATTTCTGTTGCTCGTTTGAAACATCAGCGGAAAAAAAATAAGTCTATCAGATGCCTTGTGCACAAATTTTGATCTGCCAAGGATTTGATCAGGTTTCTACATAAGATTTATTAATTAAGCTTGCTATGATTATTTTACATATAATTATTCGTCAAACTGTTAATTTTATTTTTCATTAAAAATGTAAAATTGAAACTGTAGCAGAGGATATGTGATGAAACTGTTAAAAGGCTGTATGCAAACGTAGTGTTATCGTTGGCCGATGAAATTAACTGGTGCGATGCTATTAGTTTCAAGGTGTTTTCAAAATAACTGCAGAACTACCTGAAGCAAACAGTTAATATTTTTCCACCGTTGCTTTACTTTATTAGTAAAAGAAAATAAAATGATACGATAAAATAGTCTTCGGAACGAAATGATTCCTATGGTGTCATTTGCACGGCCCATGCGAATTAAATAGCTTTAAAAGGACATTGCGTGCTTTAAGCTTCTTTACGTTGTAAATATACCAAAGGGTTAGGACGTGTAGAGGATAACTGAACTAACTTCTCTAAACCTTAACTGCGTTTGTTCCACAGTTTTGATTTATGGTCGTTTCGCTATGCGCAAGCCATGATTTTTGCAGTAGAGGAAATAAACAAGGATGAGACACTTCTCCCGAACATGACACTGGGCTACAGGATTCACGATGACTGCGCGTCCTCCAAGATTGCAACAGAAGTCGCTCTGGCTCTGGTTAATGGGCAGGAAGAGGCATATGTGGGTCACATCTGTAACGGGTCTCTCAATGTCGCTGGTATTGTTGGTGGCGATGGATCCTCAGAGTCTATAGCAGTGGCAAGAACCATCGGTCCTTTTAAAATACCAATGGTGAGATTTGGTTCAATTACTGCGGTCACTATCACTATCATATAAATAACTCATTGCTAGGTATTTACCGAGATGTATCTTTAGGTGACAGCTGTGGCTCAGTGGGTAGCACTCGCGCCTCTGAAACAGGAGATTTGAGTCCCACTCCAGAGACTTGAGCACAACATCTAGGCTGACTCTCCCAGTTCAGTACTGAGGGAGCGCTACACTTTCTGAGATGCCGTCTTTCCCACGAGATAGAATCATAGAAATCTATAGCACTGAATGAGGCCATTCGGCCCATCGTCTTCGTGACGGCCGTCAAGGAACTATCCAGCCTAATCCCACTTTCCAGCTCTTGATACGGCAGTTCAAGTGCATATCCAAGTACTTTTTAGATGCTATTATAGTTTCTGCCTCTACCACATTTTCAGGCAGCGAGTTCCAGACCCTACCCTCTGGGTGAAAACATTTCTCCTCAAATCCTCCCCAAACCTCCTATCAGTTACTTTAAATCTATGCCCACTGGTTATTAGCCCCTCTGCTAAAGGAAATAGGTCCTCTCTATCTAGGCCCCTCATAATATTACATACCTCAATTAGTTCTCCCTCCAGCTTCCTCTGCTCCAAAGAAAACAAGCCTCTCCAATGTTTCCTCTGCTAAACCGATGTCCGCCATCTGAGTTGCACTTAAAAGATGCCATGGCACTATTTGAAGAAGTACAGGGATCTCTTCCCGGAGTCCTGGTCACTATTTGCTAATCACCTAATATTAGAATATGTTACCTGGTGATATGATTTTGTTGTCTGTGAGCAATTGCTTTGCCCAAACTTGCTGTTGAATTTCCTACATTGCAATAGTGCTTACATTTCAAAAGTACTTCATTGACTATAAAGTGCGTTGTGATGTCCTTAAAGCGCGAAAGTCCCTATATAAATGCCAGTTCCTTCTTTCCTACCTCTTTTGTTACATCTTAATATTATCAAAGTAAAAGCGTGATTTGGTTTTCTCATTAAATGTACTATTATGGTCGGGGCTGATCACTGGCCATTCATTATATCATTAATTATACAGCATGGCACAGCTTCATCATTTACCATTTCCATTCATTTACAATTTATTAATAATTCTTCTTCTTGATTACAATAACTTTTGAATATTTGCAAATCCGAAATATGCTAATTTCAACGGCATGGTCGGTTTCATTTTTCCCTATTTGATTGGATGCAGGTTAGTTACTTTTCCACGTGTGTCTGTCTCAGTAATAGGAACCAATATCCAACCTTTTATAGAACAATACCAAGTGACTACCATCAATCCAAGGCTTTGGTGCAACTTGTCAAGGGGTTTGGATGGACTTGGATTGGAACCATTCGCAGCAACAATGACTACGGCAACTCGGGAATGAAAGCGTTTCGAGAAGCAGCGGTGAATTTCGGCATTTGCATTGCCTTCTCCGAATCGTTTTACAGAACCGATCCTGTAGAAAAGATTAGAAAAATTGTACAAATTATGAAAACATCGACTGCAAAAGTCGTGGTGGTTTTTGCGGCATCCGGCGATATGCGCGTTTTGTTTGAGGAGATTTTACGGCAAAACCTGACTGGAATACAGTGGATAGGAAGCGAAGCTTGGATCACAGCGGATATTATTGCTGCAGATAAAAGATCGAGGTTCCTTACCGGGGCATTCGGAACTGCGGTGCGAGCGGTAGAAGTTCCAGGTCTGCGGGAATTCCTGCTCAGGGTCCATCCTTCTGTGTTTCCCGGTAACAGTTTAGTAAAGGAGTTTTGGGAAACTACGTTCAGATGCGCTCTAATATTCGATAATAACAGAAGCCAAGTAGGTTCATCTTCTCGGCTCCCTCAATGCATCGGAAATGAAACCTTGAATGAAATATACAATGTCTATACTGATCTGTCGATGGACGGAAGTTCCTACAATGTATATAAAGCGGTCTATACTTTCGCACACTCGCTGCACAACATGTTTTCCTGTGAAAATGGCAAAGGGCCATTTGTAAATAATACCTGTGCACATGTTTCAAACTTTGAACCGTGGCAGGTAGGGAATATCTCCTTTTAATTTCATTCATTGTAATGGTAAAATAAGTTGGCGAATGTAAAGTGAAATGTCAGTGAAATAACGTTTTGGAAATATTATTCGAACGATATCATCTTCATGTGTAAAATTCTTGTCTTTACCTGTAAAGTCCCTAAAGAAGTCTATCCCATTGTTTTCTAAAGCTGCTCCATTACATGAAGTCCGTATATTTCACTACGTAAACTGGTGAGAAGGTGCAGTTTGATGATAATGGCAATCCAGCAGCCGGGTACGACTTTGTGAACTGGCAAATGAATACAAACGGTTCTGTTGAAGTAAAGATAGTTGGATACTATAATGGCTCAGCACCTCCGGGGAAAGAACTGGTGCTGAATCCGAAGCACATTTTCTGGAGCGGCGGTGAGCTGGAGGTATCTCTGCCAATTGAAACTGGCTGTAATTTTACTGTATTTCATAGTTAGTGTCTAATCATTATAATTTCGAATAGCCACAGAAACCCGACAGCTAAACTCAGTGTACAGCCGATTATAAAGGACGGATCTGTCTTTACTAATCCGATAATTCATGCAGGAAATTAAGCAGATTGAGACAAGGGGGGAGGGCACATTTTTATCAACTAACCGGGCTGGGAACCCACGGGATCGAGTGCAACGGCGGTCTTACTCCCCGCCCAATGTTGCTCATCCTGGTCTTCAATGGAGAGTCAAATTTGGCGTGGTGGAAAACCAGCATTTCACCCGTTTCCGTCAGTGGACCAACCGCCGGGATAGGTTACAATTGCCCCCGGCCAGGGAGTGATTTGGATCTGATAATCGTCCAAAGCATCGTGATGAAATTCGACATAAGGGACTAGTTAGCAAAATGAGGACGTTTTAAATTATAGATGAATTGGTCACATGGTAAAAAAAATGGCTGAAGCAAAGAAAACAGCGGAAGTGCGCGATAGCGCTTTAGTGCCCATTATTGTTGGTGGAGAAGAAAATCTGGCCTTGGAGAGTGCAGATGGCGAAAGCCATGGCCCATTAATTGGGGTGGGAAGCTTCCCGCGGGCGGATGCCTCCGACCTGAGAATGTCTACCTGGTGGTCCCAGGCTTGCGGTCTTGGCCCTCCACGCGAAGGCCTTCCGAGACGCACATGTATCCAAAGATTGCAAGGGTTTTCCACACTTCAATGTGATCACGTGGGCCAGCACAACCTATCAGAGTAGGGGGTTCCCCATTCATACTTATGATGGGGCACCTTTTTATCGAGCTGCCATAATATGAATGGGAATACCCCCGAAAACATTGAAAATAGCTAAAAAAAAACATCACATATTTCAAATTAATAAAGATGAAATGTAATTCATTATTTACAATAAAAATTTAATTTTTTGACATGTAAAATTTACATAGCTTAAAGTGTCTAAAAATAAACTTGTTATGTAACAGTATTTTAAATGTTTACATTATTAAAAATCTATGTTTTTCTGTACAGTAAAAGTCTTACACTGATAAAAGCAGTTATTTCACCAGCTTTTTTTAGTCGTAAGAATTTGAAGGACATAGCCCACCTCTCTGCCCGCGCAGACCCTTTAGTTTCGGATTTGGTGGATCTGTCAAAAGGATTTTGAGCGAATGCCAGTGCCGAGTATAGGCGCATGCACTTCGCATACTTAAACCAAAAACCAACGGATATGTGCACCCCTCGTACACTCCAGTGGGGAGCGCGATTTCAGGCATTTGAGGACATTTACCTCAATGGGCATGTCAGACTGGTGATCATGTAGGAGACTGCAAGAGCACAATTAGAGGCTTGGGCAGACATGTGCCAATTGTTGTTCAACTTAAAAAGAAAAAAAAGTGATTTATAGAGTAGTTTTCACCTCTGTAAATCACTTTTTTAGCGGCACAGCGAAAGGGTTGTTTTTGAAATATAGTCCTTGAAGTTTTGTAGATATTTGGCGCATAGAAATATCCCAGAAACAATAATGATGCTAAATGCCTAGTTACTGTGTTTGTGATGACATTGATTGAACGACAACTGCTAGGGTATGGAGCTTCCCCTGGTCTTCAGAAATGACAGGACTTTAGTCAGTAACACATATGAATACGATATGATATTTAACCTAAATTGTAAACATGGAATTTTACCGATGAAGACACAGATATTGATGTTAGGAATAAGTGCACGTGCAGTGCATCTATCAACATCACAAGGTAGATAATCTATCATTTCCTTCTTTTAAGATTCCCCGTGCAGTATGCTCTGAAAGTTGTTCTCCTGGAACAAGGAAAAAGGCTAGGAAAGGACAACCTGTTTGTTGCTTTGACTGCACTCCCTGTGTGGATGGAGAGATCAGTAATACCACAGGTGAGTCAAAATACAGTTTTTAATTTAATATGTATATTTCGACAAGTATCCTCAGAGATATCTAAAACTGAACTATATAATGTTGTCATTTTCCCTTAGACTCCACAGACTGCATCAAATGTCCTGTCCTATACTGGTCCAATGAGCGGAAAGATCAATGCATACCAAAGAATATAGAATATCTGGCCTTCACAGAAGTCCTGGGAATTGTATTGGCGACCCTTGCATTGATTGGAGTATGCATGGCTATAAATATAGCTGTTCTATTCTTTCGATATCGAGATACACCTCTAGTCAAAGCTAACAATTCCGAGCTGAGCTTCCTCCTTCTTATAGCATTAGCAGCTTGTTTTTTGTGCTCAGTTACATTCATTGGCGAACCGTCCGACTGGTCTTGTATGTTACGACGCACAGCGTTCGGTGTTACATTTGTGATGTGCATTTCCTGCGTTTTGGTGAAAACCATTCTCGTGTTGATGGCATTTAAGGCAACGCATCCCAGCAACAGCAGGATGAAATGGTTTGGTCAAAAACAGCAGCGTATAAGTGTTTTCCTCCTAACCTTTGGTCAGAGTTTAATATGCACCCTTTGGCTGATCACTGCACCCCCATTTCCAGTGAGAAACACAAACTATTACAGGGACATTATTATTTTAGAATGCGATGCGGGTTCTTCTGCAGCATTCTATTTGGTGTCAGGTTATATCGCTTTGTTATCGTGTCTATGTTTTGTATTGGCCTTTCTCGCTCGGAAGCTGCCAGATAATTTCAACGAGGCTAAATGTATAACTTTCAGCATGCTTATATTTTGTGCCGTTTGGATAACTTTTATTCCAGCTTCTGTGAGTTCACCTGGGAAATATACTGTGGGCGTAGAAGTGTTTGCAATTCTGGCCTCCTGCTTCGGATTGCTGCTTTGTATATTTGCTCCGAAATGTTTCATTATCATGATAACTCCAGAGAAAAATACAAAGAAATTTCTAATGGGCAAAGGGATTGACATGAAGCTTTAATGCAGGACAAGGCTTGGCGTTATGACAAGTTGGTGGCGCATAATTTTACTTCGAAGGCTCTGTGTAGCAATTATCTCATATTCCAAAATCGATTAATTTATCAAGCTCAAGTATATGTTTTACTGTGATTCATCTGTCGAACAATATTGTGCTGGAACCATCGACTTTAATGTGTGGTATTAAAATTCAGCACGTAATTAATAAACATATTTGACTCAGTTAATATGTCATGCATTGATTCATTTGTGCATTTATGTATTACATATTTATGCATTTAACATTGTTAGTATATTACTGGCTTCACCCTGTAAGGCACTGAGTCGCAGTCTGGGAAGATACTAGTTTATTTATTTGATGCTGGCGGATTTTAAAGCTAACTTTTTTTCGGGGGTTTTGGTGGTGACTTCGTGCTTTAATGTGTAATCCAACAATGGATTGGTGTATGATCACAAGCATTGGTTAGCCGTTCAATTTACATAGTATTGCGTAGCATTTGTAGCACAGGAATAGGGCATTCGTACAAACAGATCTATGCAGGTGTTTATGCTTCAACTGGACTTCTGCCACCCTTCTTCCTCTTACCCATCAACATATCCTTCTATTCCTTTCTCCCTCGTGTATGTATCGAATTTCCGCTTAAATACTTCCAGCTGATCGCTTCAACTATACATTATGATGGCCAGTTCCACATTATAACTATCTCTGGGAAAAGACGTTGCCCCTGAATTGCCTATTTGATTTATTAGTGACTATCTTATATTAATAATTCTTCGTTCCGATCACCCTCGCTAGTGGAAACATCTCCTCTACCTCTACCCTACCAAATAGTTTTATAATATTAAAGTCCAAGAGCAAATCACCCTCAGTTTTCGCTTTTCTAGAGAAATGAACCCCAGACTGTTCTTTATTTCTTTATAGATTTAACATCACAGTTCTGGTATCATTGTAGTAAGTCACGTTTGCACTTTCTCCATTGCCTCTATATTTTTTTTATAATATGGCTACCAACACTGTTTACAGTACTCCAAGCGTGCTATATACAAGTTCAACAACCAATATTTGAATTTCCAAAAGGCATTCGACAAGGTTACACATAAAAGGCTATTACCCGAGGTAATGTATTAGTATGGATAGAGGATTGGTTCACGGACATAAAAAGAGAGAGTAGGGATAAACAGGTATTTTTCAGGTTGGTAGGCTGCAAGGATTGGTGCTTGGGCCCCAACCAGTCAAAATCTATATGGATGATTCGACGAACGCCTCTGACGCAAAATTTTTTCATGAAAGTAGCTGGTGTTCCCGGAGACGCCTTTGATTGCGGTCGGAGGCCTTCATTCGACGTGCAGCGTACAGGGTGAGGACTTCACCATATGCACGGAAATGCTGGAGTCACGTGGCCCGGACCACCAATCACTCTGCAGTATTCTCATTGCTAATCTGTTTCTCCGAGTTCCCATTATCAATGAGAATAACCCCCTAAAACAAGAAACGCAACATAATAAATAAAAAAACAGCTCACATATTTAAAATTATTTGAAATTAAAGTTAATTCAATGTTTTTGGAATGTTTTTAATATGTTTTAATAGGGTTTAAAATAAACTTACCTTAATGGACAGGGTTTTTAACCATAAAAATGTGTATTTAAATTACATTTTTATATGTTTTAAAACTCTTATGCTGGTAAAAGTAGGCTATGCACCTGCTTTCACCAGGCATAAGAGTTTGAAAGACATTCGCTGGGCATGAGTTGGGCAAATAGCTCAAGCTCTCCCGTGCAAATGTCCTTCTCCGATGGATGTCGAGGACCTTTCAATAGAAATCTTGACAGGTTGGAAATACCGGTTTTCTGCACATTTGTGGGAATTTTAGCACCGATATTAATGACCTAGATGACGGGATCGAGTGAAATGTGAGGTTATTCACTTTGTTAGGAAGAATAGAAAAAAGAGAATATTTTTTAAAATGGTGAGAAACTTTTATATTTTGCTGTTCAGAGAGATGTGTGTGTCCTCGTGCAAGAAACACAGAACACCAGCATGCAGGTACAGCAAACAATAAGGAAGGCAAATGGTGCCTCACCCTGTGCAGTTCTGCTACGATGCTAGCCTCTAAAGAATGCGTAATTCCAGTATCTGAGCTGGTGCCAGCGGGTGAGACATGCAGTGTGATCCTCCTCCTCATCTTCTCCCTCCTTGCTCTCCACAGTGCCCCTCAGGGACAGGCTGCTCAGGTGCTTGCTGATTATCTGAAAGCACAAAGGCGCAGAATCGGGTTAAGGTGAGGGGAGGGAAGGGGAGAGGAAGGGAGAAATGCATGTATACAGCATGATTAGTTGGAAAAAGCGAACCACTTGTAGCTTGAGTGGGAAGTGATGTGTGAGAAAAGGAGTAGGGATGAGCAAACCATTGTTGTCCCCAAGGGGTTGTGAAAGTTACCGGTGGCCATGGCACCCCACCGGGCACTCAATACTCTGTAGCACTCTATTTTCCAGTGCTGACAGTGGTTGGGTTTCGGTTTGTCCTTTGCGTGATTGCTCCTGCTCCCTCCTTTTGTGAGCCATCTTGGTCTGCAAGAGAAAGAAAAGTGTGTGAGTTAGTCTGAACCAATGTTTGGGTGATGTGCCTGCCATAGTTGAATATCTTTCATTGTGTGCAAAATGCGAGCTGTGGGTGTGAGTGTTGGTGGGTAGAGATTGTTGGTGGGTGAGTCCTGTGGGTGTGGTGCTTTGGGCCGTGTGTCTAGGTTGTGGTTGAGATGTTGGTATGTAGCATTTGTTGAAGCAGTCACTCACCTTGACTAACCGAGTGAGGTCATTAAATCTCTTCCTGCACGGTGTGTGGGTTCTGGGGACCACAGTGCTGCCCGAGACGTGCTTTGCTACCTATCTCCACATGGTGCTGAAGGCTTGTGGTGAGGGCCTCCTGCCAATTTCTGGGCAGAGCACCATCCCCCGTCTCTCAACAGTGGTGATCAATACCTCCAATGCTTGATTGCTGAATCTGCGGGCACTCTCCTGGGGCGTGGGTCTGCCATGAGTACAGCTGCTTCAATCCTGTAGCTCTCTTTCCTTAACCTGCTGCTATCTGCGAAGGCAGTAGCACAGCCAGCAATGCTGAGAATGATGTTCTGCAGCATCAATAAAATTCGCCTTTAAGATCTAGAAAAAGCCTGTAGTAACCATGATGTGCGATTAGATTGCGCCTGATATTGGTCCATCCTTTCAGTGTAACACCAATGAGCTTGATCTTGAAGACTTGAATTAGTTCTCCAATCATTTCTTTGAGCAGTGAGCATTAGTTTTGCATGCAGTCTAAGGAATTATTGCCTGCTGCTAATTCTCCAACCTTTGTATTTATATCAGCCATTCCTGGGTTATTATGAATTTCTAGCCCTTAAACTTAAGTAAAGCTAATTGTATAGGTATGAGGAGCGAGTTAGCGAAGGTAGATTGGGAAGTTGGATTTTAAAGTATGACGCTAGTTAAGCAGTGGCAGACATTTAAAGAAATATTCCAAAGTTCACAAAGAACATACATTCCATTGCAAAATTAATACTATACGGGAAAAGTAATACATTCGTGGCTAACTAGAAACATAGAAACATAGAAAATAGGTGCAGGAGTAGGCCATTCGGCCCTTCTAGCCTGCACCGCCATTCAATGAGTTCATGGCTGAACATGCACCTTCAGTACCCCATTCCTGCTTTCTCGCCATAGCCCTTGATCCCCCTAGTAGTAAGGACTTAATCTAACTCCTTTTTGAATATGTTTAGTGAATTGGCCTCAACAACTTTCTGTGGTAGAGAATTCCAGATGTTCAACACTCTCTGGGTGAAGAAGTTTCTCCTCATCTCGGTCCTAAATGGCTTACCCCTTATCCTTAGACTGTGATCCCTGGTTCTGGACTTCCCCAACATTGGGAACATTCTTCCTGCATCTAACCTGTCTGAACCCGTCAGAATTTTAAACGTTTCTATGAGGTCCCCTCTCATTCTAAATAAGTTAAGTATTTTATTTGCTTAAAAGAAGATATTTATGATGTTCCAAAGAAATTAAATAAGCCTGAGGATTGGAAAAGCTTTAGAAACCAGCAAAGCATGGCCAAAAATTGTTAAAAAGGAAAATACATAGAAGTGAGAGTAAAGTAGTTGGAAATATAAAAACAGTTTCTAAGAGGTTCTACAAGTATTTAAAAAATAAGAGAGTAGCAAAAGTAAGCATTGGTCTCTTAGAGGTTGAGACAGGAGCAATTATAATGGGGAATTAGGAAATGGTAGAGAGTTTAACAAATATTTTGCATCAATCTTCACAGTTGAAGACACAAAAAGCCTACCAGAAATGGCGGGGAACAAAGGGGCTACTAAGAGTGAGGAACTTAAAGTAATTAATATCAGTTGAAAGAAACTATAGGGACTAAAAGCCAACTAAACCTCTGTATCTGATGGCCTACTTCCTTAGGTTCCAAAAGAGATGGCTGCAGAGATAGTGGATGTATTAGTTGTTATCTTTCAAAATTCCCTAGATTCTAGAACTGTCCCAGCAGATTGGAAGGTAGCAAATGTAACCCGCCATTCAAAAAAGGAGGGAGAGAAAAAACCAGGAACTATAGGCCAGTTAGCCTAACAGCAGTCATTGGGAAAATATTGGAAGTCATTATTAAGGAAGTGGTAACAGAGTACTTAGAAACTCAGCTTAAGATTAGGCAGAGTCAACATGGTTTTATGAAAGGGAAATCGTGATTAGCATATTTTTAGAGATTTTTGAGAACGTAGCTAACAGTGTAAATGAAGGGGAACCAGTAGATATAGTATATTTGGATTTCCAAAAGGCATTCGATAACACACCGCACAAAAGGATGTTATGCCAAATAACAGCTCATGGGGCTGGGGTAATATATTAGAATGGATAGAAGATTGATTGATGGACAGAACACAGGGAATAGGGATACACGTGTAATTTTCTGATTGGCAGGCTGTAACTTTTAGAGTGCCACAAGGATCAGTACTGGTGCCTCAGCTATTCACAATCTATATTAATGATTTAGCTGAAGAGACTGAGTGCAATGTATCGAAATTTGTTGAGGAAAGAAAGCTAGATGGGAAAGTAAGCAATGAGAAAGACACAAAAAGGCTGCAAATGGATGTAGACAGGTTAAGTAAGTAGGCAATAACGTGGTAGATGGAGTATAATGTGGAGAAAATGTGAGGTTATTAACTTTGTTCGGAAGAATAGCAAAACAGAATATTTTATAAATGGGAGAAATTGTTAAATGTTGGTGGTCAGAGAAATTTAGGTGTCCTTGTACATGAAACAGAGAACGATAGTATGGAGATACAGCAAGCAGTTAAGAAGGCAAATGCAGGTTGGCCTTTATTTAAGGAAGTTGGAATACAAGAGTAAGGATGTCTTGCTACAATTGTACAAGGTCTTGTTGCGACCACACCTGGAGTACTTTGCACAGCTTTGGTCTCGTTATCTGAGAAAAGACATACATGCCTTAGAGGTGGTGCAACAAAGGTTCACTAGAATGATTCGTGGGATGAGAGGATTATCCTATGAGGAGAGATTGAGTAGATTAGGTATTTAGAAAAATGAGAGATGTTCTCATTGAAACATATACGATTCTGAGGGGGAGTGCTAAGAGGCTGGAAAGACTAGAACTAGGGGGCATAGTCTCAGGATAAGGGTTTGGCCATTTAAGACTGAGATGATGAGGAATTTATTCACTCAGAGGGTTGTGACTCTTTGGCATTCTCCTTTAAACGGTTTGTTGAGCATTAAATGTATTGACTTGTTCAGCTAACACTAAAATGCTTACCGCTATTAAAAACTGCTAACCACGAGAAATAATGGGGCAGATTTTGCCGTGGCTACGAAGGCATACTCTGAGGTTACCAAGTCATACTACCTTTGAAATTGATTGCAATTCAGGTTGCGCATACACTAAATCCAGAAATTGGTACCTGTTAAGATACGCCTTGACAGATTATCCACACCGATGGGAAATACTCATTGCTGGCGCAGGGTTGAATTAATTGCCCAACAACTGCCAGCAATTACGCCCAAAAATCTTACAGTTAGTGAAAACAGGTGCAGGAGCCTGGTTCATGGCGAAATAAACCCATTGATATTGAACATTGTAAGTAAGCAGCGGATATATTTGGAAGCAATACAACTTTTACCCTAAACGGGCAAAATCTGCAAATTGTCCAGAAAGTTTAAATAAAATTGACACGATGCTGTTAGCAGAAAATCACCTACAGCCACAGAAACAAACTATTTGTACTGATCATATACCGTTTCAAAAATCAACATATTGGTATTTTGTTACATAATTGTAATAAAATGCTGATATATGAAATAAATCAAAGTACCAGTTAAATGTTTTTGAAAGTTTTAAAAAGTTTTTCAAAGTTTTTCAAATGTAAATTCAATAATTGGGTCATTAACAACAACAACACCGTGTCTTTATATAGCGCCTTTAACATAGCAACTCTCAAGGGGCTTCACATGAGTACTATCCGACAAAAAATTGACAGAGAGCCAAAAAAGGATATATTAGGACCGATGACCAAAACTTGGTGAAAGAGGTTTTAAGGAGCTTCTTGAGGAGCAAAGAGAAGTGGAGTGGTTTAGGAAGTGAATTCCAGAGATTAGGGCCCAGGCAGCTGAAGGCACGGCTACCAATGTTGGAGCGATTATGATCAGGTATGCTCAAGAAGCTCAAGGTGATCTGCACAGAGAGGTCTTAAACAGAGTGGCGGTAAACAGAGTGGGTTATTCAGAAATTTGGAATGAGTAGGAATTCGGAGAAGAGGGGAAGATTCATTTAAACATTACAAATATGTAAGTGATATTTCACAGCGGACCTGCATGGGAGCAGCAGTGGGAGCTGAGGCGGAGGTGGAGGCTCAAAAGGCAAGGCTCAACAGGCAACATTCGAAAGGGACGTCAGAGTTTAAAAGTGAAATCGGCACAAGGGAAGTAGCTGATTGGTGACTTTTTTGTGTCTGTTAAGTTAGTACTTTGTCTTTAACTAAAGATCAGTTAAATCAGCTGATTGCTGAGTAGTTGCTGGGTGTGTTTTGCTATGGTTTAGAGTTTATGTTTGCTTGGTAGTTCCAAATCTAACTTGAGGGATGGCAGGGCAGCTCAATCCCTTGGATTGCATATCCTGTGGTATGCGGGAAGACCTGGATGCTTCACGCAGCCAGGATGACCATGTGTGTAGAAGGTGTCTCCAGCTGCACCAACACGTGCTCCGCGTTTTGGAGCTTGAGTGGTGTCCGGAGTCACTGCTGTGCATCCACGAGGCTCAGAGCTATGTCGATAGCACATTTCCAGAGATGATCACCCCACAGCTTAAAAGTGTGCAGGCAGAGAGGGAATGGGCGACTGCCAGACAGAAGAGGAGGACTAGGCAGGTAGTGCAGGAGTCCCCTGAGTCCATCTCGCTCTCCTTCCGTTATTCTCTTCTGAGCAGTGAAGCCAGAGCCAAGACCACGACACCACACGTGACTCAGCTGCACGGGGGGGAGGCGAGGAAGAAGAATGGAAGAGTTCTAGTGCTAGGGGATTCAATAGTCACGAGAGCAGACAGGCGTTTCTGTGGCAGCACAGGTGACTCCAGGATGGTATGTTGCATCCTTGGTGCCAGGGTGAAGAATGTAACCAAGTGGCTGCAGGGCATTCTGGGTGGAGAGGGTGAACAGCCAGAGGTCGTGGTCCACATTGGGACCAATGGCATAGGTAGATCGAGGGATGAGGTCCTGCAGGCTGAGTTTAGGGAGCTAGGTGAGAGATTAAAAAGCAGGTCCTCAAAGGTTGTAATCTCCAGATTACTCCCAGTGCTACGAGCTAGTGAGTACAGAAATAGGAGGATAGAGCAGATGAATGCGTGGCTGGAGAGATGGTGCAGGTAGGAAGGCTTTAGATTCCTGAGGCATTGGGATCGCTTCTAGGGGAGGTGGGACCTGTACAAACTAGACGGGTTGCACGTCAACAGAGCCGGGACCAATATCCTCACGGTGGAGTTTGCTAGTGCTGTTGGGGAGGGTTTAAATTAACTTAGCAGGGGGATGAGAACATGAGAATAGATTCAGTAAGCAGAGGAATAAAGCTGGAATTAGAAAGCAAAAATTTAGCAAGTGAGTTTGAAGGACAGAGGAGACAAGCAGGAAAAAAGGTAAAAAAAAACAAATTTCGAAGCTCTTTGTCTAATTGCACGTAACATTCATAAAAAAATAGATGAGTTGACGACACAAAGATCTGACAACCATTACAGAGACACGGTTGCAAGGTGACCAGAATTGAGAACTAAATATTCAGGGATATTTGACAATTCAGAAGGACAGACAGAAAGGAAAAGGAGGTTGGATAAAGGATGGGATCAGTGCGTTCATGAGAAATGATATTGGCTCAGAGGATCAAGATGTTGAATCAATTTGGGTAGGGATAAGGAATAATAAAGGGAAAAAGTCACTGGTGGGCGTAGTCTATAGCTCCCAAACAGTAGCTTCACTGTTGGACAGAATATAAATCAAGAAGTAATGGAGGCTTGTAATAAAGGAACGGCAATAATCATGGGTGATTTTACCTTCTTATTGATTGGACAAAGCAAATTGGCCAGGGTAGCCTTGAGGAGGAGTTCATAGAGTGTATCTCGGATAGTTTACTTGAACAGTATGTTGCAGAACCAACCAGGGAGCAGGCGATCTTAAATCTAATATTGTGTAATGAGGCAGGATTAATAAACGATCTGGTCGTAAAAGTTCCTCTAGGAATGAGTGACCATAATATGGTTGTCTTTCAAATTCAGTTGGAGGGTGAGAAAGTTGGTTCACAAACCAGTGTCCTATGCTTAAATAAAAATATAAGTAGAACATAAGAAGTAAGATCACGGCTGATCTGATCATAGACTCAGCTACACTTCCCTCCCCGCTCCCCGTAATCCTTAACTCATTTATCGCTCAAAATTCTGTCTATCTCCGCCTTAAATATATTCAATGATCCAACCTCCACAGCTCTCTGGGGCAGAGAGTTCCATAAAGGAGACTACAAAGGTATGAGGGCAGAGTTGGCTAAAGTGGGTTAGGAAAATAGACTAAAGAATGGGATGGTTGATAAGCAATGGCAAACATTTAAGGAGATATTTCACAACTCGCAACAAAAATATATCCCAGTGAGAAGGAAAGACTATAAGAGAAGGGTAACCATCCATTGCTCACTAAGGAAATAGGGGAGTGTTTCAAATTGAAAACAAGGGCATAAATGTGGCCAAGACTAGGGGGAGGCCAGAGGACTGGGAACTTTTTAAAAGCCAACAGAGAACGACTAAAACAATGATTAAGAGAGGGAAGTTAGATTTTGAATTAAACTAGCATGAAATATAAAAACAGATAGTAAGAGTTTCTACAGGTACATGAAAAGGCAAAGAGTGGTTAAAGTAAATGTAGCTCCCCTAGAGGATGAGACTGGGGAATTGATAATGAAGAACAGGGAGATGGTAGAAACGTTGAACAAATATTTTTTATTGGTCTTCATGGTAGAAGACAGTAAAAAATCCCAATAGTGGATAATGAAGTAGTGAGGAACTTAATACAATCACTATCACAAATGAAGTAGTACTAGATAAAATAATTGTATTAAAGGCGGACAAGTCCCCCAGAGCTGATGCCTTACATCGTATGGTCTTAAGAGAAGTCTTGTAGAGATAGTGGATGCATTGGTTGTAATCTACCAAAAATTCCCTGCATTCTGGGGCAGTCGCAGCAGATTGTAAAACTGCAAATGTAACACCCCAATTTAAAAAAGAAGGCTGACAAAATGCAAGAAACTATAGACCAGTTAGCCTATTGGGAAAAAGCTGGAGTCCATTATTAAGGAAGCAGTAGCAGGATATTTGGAAAAGCATGATTCAATCAAGCAGAGTCAGTATGGTTTTATGAAAGGGAAATCATGTTTGATAAAATAACTGGAGTTCTTTGAGGATATAACTAGCAGGGTGGATACGGGGGAACCAGTGGATGTGGTGTATTTGTATTTGCAAAAGACATTCAATAATGTGCCACATAAAAGGTTACTGCACAAGATAACATTGCACAGGGTTGGGGGTAATATATTAGCAAGGATAGAGGATTGACTAACTAGCACAAAACAGAGAGTTGGGATAAATGGGTCTTTTTCCGGTTGGCAAAAAGTGGCTAGTGGGGTGCTGCAGGAATCGGTGCTGGGTCCTCAACTATTTACAATCTATATTAATGACTTTGATGAAGGAGCTGAGTGTAATGTTGCCAAATTTTCTGATGATACGAAGAAGGGTGGGAAAGCAAATTGTGAGGAGGACACAAAAAATCTTCAAACAGATATAGACAGGCTAAGTGAGTGGGCAAGAATTTGGCAGATGGAGTATAATGTGGCAAAATGTGAAGTTATCCACTTTGGGAGAAATAGTAAAAAAGCAAATCATAATTTAAATGAAGAAAAATTGCAAAGTGCTGCAGTACAGAAGAACCTGGGGGTCCTTGTGCATGACACACAAAATGTTAGTATGCAGATACAGCAAGTAATCAGGAAGGCAAATGGAATGTTGGCCTTCATTGCAAGGGGGATAGAGTATAAAAGCAGAGAAGTCCTGCTACAACTGTACAGGGTATTGGTGAGGCCACACCTAGAGTACTGCGAACAGTTTTGGTCTCCGTATTTATGGAAGGATATACATTCATTGGAGGCTATTCAGAGAAGGTTCACTAGGTTGATTCCAGAGATGAGGCGTTTGACTTATGACGGTAGGTTGAGTAGGTTGGGCCTATGTATATTGGAGTTCAGAAGACTGAGAGGTGATCTTATCAAAACATATAAGATAATGAGGGGGATCGAAAGTGTGGATGCAGAGAGGATATTGCCACTCATAGGGGACATAGTCTCAGAATAAGGTGCCACTCACTTAAAACTGAGATGAGGCTGAATTTCTTCTCTCAGAGGATTGTAAATGTGTGGAATTCTCTGCCCCAGAGAGCTGTGGAGGCTGGGACATCGAATATATTTAAGGCGGAGATGCGCAGATTTTTGAACAAGAAGGCAATAAAGATTTATGGGCACCGGATAGGGAAGTGGAGCTGAGTCCATGATCAGATTAGTCATGAGCATATTAAATGGCGGAGCAGCCTCGAGGGGCCAGGTGGCCTACTTCTGCTCCTATTTCTTATGTTCTTATGTTGCAGTGTGACCGTTCACCACATGGCTGTAAAGTGAAAGAGGTCGTATCTAGTGGATGTAATAAAACCATACCACTAGTGGGCTCCACTAGTGTTTACGTGGATGATTCCGAGTTTAATGAACAGGTATAATACCATACAGATGCTGTATGCCGGATCCCATAGGACACTTAAAGTCTCCTCAGTAAATTTCCGCCTCAGCACTCTGCCGAAAAGCCCGAAGTTATTGCTGTAGTTACAGCTGTCCAGACAATTATAGGGAAGGTCGCTGTATACACTGACAGTTCGTGTGTGCGCAATTCCATCACAGAGTATTTGCCTATCCGGCAAGAACGTGGCTTCTAACTGCGGAAGTTAAATCCCTCGCCCACCATTCGGAACTCCAAATGATTTGAGATATCGCCAGTGAGCGACTGGGGAAAATGGCTATTTGTAAAGTGAAACCCCATCAGTGGGATGGAATTAGATGATAATAATGTGACTGATGAATTGGCTAGGGTAGCAGCTATAAAATCGGTTCCATAGAAACCGCCTACCTCACAACCACTGGCACCAGTGCGACAGACTCCAGTCATACCTGATTTGAAAACCTGTCAGGATACTGACCCCAATGTGGTAAAGGCTAAAGAGGTCATACACCATGGGAACTATCTTCCCCCACCCTTTGCAGGGAGTAAGGGTTCTCTTGTACTGCATAAAAATGTTTTGTGGCATGAGGATGGCCCAAACTGACATAGGTCACCCTCCCTGTCTCAGAAAATAAATGACACTGTATATGTATCAAATTGGAGGACATGTCTCCGTTTTTCGGATTATGGATAAGCTACGCTGTTGTTACTGGTGGCCAATGATGTGCCGGGAAGTTCAACATCACCTAGCTTTGTGTCTCATTTTTGCCCAAATGAATCCAGCCCCAACGAAACGAAAGGTCCCTATGGATACCTCCTACCGGAATAATGGTCCGTGGGAAACATTGCAGATTGATTACGCAGGCCCATTACCCACAGCAAAAGTGGGTATCGGTTTATCTTAGATGTTATAGATATTTTCGACGGGTGGATCGAAGCATTCCCAGTGCATAACAATGATACAGTTACCACGGCAATGATTTTGTAAGGAATCAATTTTTAGTAGGTGTTTTCCTAAAAGGGTAGAAAGTGATAATGGATTGCATATTACAGTGGAAGTGATGCAACACCTGTGCTGCATCATCGATGTGGAACAACGTTTCCACATCCCCAACCTCCCGCTGTTTAGTGGAATGGTGGAATGCTTAAATTGCAATCTGAAAGCAGGGCTGAAAAAAGCTGTCATATAGAGAACTGGTTAAGACCATTACTGATTGGGTTATGGCTTTGCCTGGTATTCTGATGGCCATCCGTGTTATACCAGTGATCTTACGGATTACAGCCCATGTGAGCTGATCAGAGGCCGACAGATGCAACTTGCACATCCAAATCATAGAATCATAGAAAATGACGACACAGAAGGAAGCCATTCGGCCCATCGTGTCTGTGCCGGTTGAAAGAGAGTTACCGAGCCTAATCCCACCTTCCAGCACCAGGTCTGTAGCCCTGTATGTTACGGCTCTTTAAGTGCACGTCCAAGTACTTTTTAAATTTGATGAGGTTTTCTGGCTCTACTATCATTTCAGGCAGTTATTTCCAGACTCCGAGCACTCTCTGGGTGATGAAATGTTTCCTCATCGCCCCTCTAATCCTTCTACCATCCACTTTAAATCGATTCCCCCTGTTTATTGACCCTTCTTCTAAGGGAAATAGGTTCTTGCTATCCGCTATCTAGGCCGCTCATAATTTTATTTACCTCAATGAAATCTACCCTCAGCCTCATCTGTTCCAAGGAAAACAAACACAGCTTTCCCCTCAGCTAAAGTTTTCCAATCCTGGCAACACCTTCGTAAATCTCCTCTGCACCCTTTCTAGGTGAATCACATCCTTCCTGTCATGTGTCCCACTCCCCATTGCTACTCGCCAGATCCATAACATAAGAACATAAAAAATAAGAAGTAGGAACAGGAGCATGGTCCCTCGAGCCTGCTCCGCAATTCAAAAAGATCATGGCTTATCTGATCATGGACTCAGTTCCACTTCCACGCCCGCACCCCATAACCCTTATCGTTTAAGAAACTGTCTATTTCTGTCTGAAATTTAGTCAATGTCCGAGCTTCCAGTGCTCTCTGAGGCAGCGAATTCCACAGATTTACAACCTTCTGAGAGAAGAAATTTCTCCTCACCTCTGTTTTAAATGGGCGGACCCTTATTCTAAGATCATGCTCTCTAGTTCTAGTCTCCCCCATCAGTGGAAACATCCTCTCTGCATCCACCTTGTCAAGCCCCCTCATAATATTATACGTTTAGATAAGATCACTTCACATTCTTCTGAATTCCAATGAGTAGCGGCCCAACCTAGTCAACCTTTCCTCATAAGTCAACCCCCTCATCCCCAGAATCAACCTAATTAACCTTCTCTGAACTGCCTCCAAAGCAAGTATATCCTTTAGTAAATATAGAAACCAAAACTGCACGCAGTTTTGCAGGTGTGGCCTCACCAATACCTTCTACAGCCGTAGCAAGACTTCCATGCTTTTATATTCCATCCGCTTTGCAATAAAGGCCAAGATACCATTGGCCTTCCTGATCACTTGCTGTACCTGCATGCTCTCCTTTTGTGTTTCATGCACATGTACCCCCAGGTCCCGCTGTACTGCGGCACTTTGCAATCTTTCTCCATTTAAATAATAACTTGCTCTTTGTTGCCAAAGTGCATGACCTTGCACTTTCCGACATTATACTCCATCTGCCAAATTTTCGCCCACTCACTTAGCCTGTCTATGTCCTTTTGAAGATAACCGGTTCCTCCAGACCGTGTCCACTCTGCTCCGTGCAGCGGGGAGGATGGTTGCTACCCATTTTAATACCACCAGGGATGACAACTCACCCATTGCATAAGTACTTGATTGGCGATCAAGTCATGCTGGAAAAGCTTTTACAAGATGGGTGGTGGGGGTTTGGAGGCTGATCGGTCGGCCAGACGGATCCAGTGAGTAAAGCAATTGGAGAGAACAAGTACCAGAAAGGGATGGGTTTAAAATACGATATCGTTGTATGGGAAATTATATTTCTGTTTAACTAAGAACACTTTTAAGTGGACCTATCAGCAACAACATTGGGGATTTGGGGATCCCGTATGAAGGAGTCTTATTAATTAATGCTAATTACAGTGAGTTGAAACAAACATTGAACTGGTTGAGAATCTGTAAACACAGCTTTCCCAAAGAGGAATTTTCCAAATAGGAGTTGGATGCTCCATAAGGGACAGTATTCTCCATTTAACTGCATTATGCGGAAACGTTGTTTATATTAAAGTAACAGATGTTGAGAAAAAGCTTGAGCATGTGCTCAACTCAAGTCCACAAGATTATACCTGCCCACCTCAACGACCAAGCCCAAATAAAAATGGACTCGAAGTAATCGAATCCGGGATTGTACTAAATAATGATGTCCGTTTTGAGATTATACCGTGTTATTGAATAGGAAATTAGACATATCCAAAAAGCTTTTTCATTGTAATTGTACAGATATGTTGCAATGGAAGCAAGGGAGAGAAGCATAACGGATCAGAAGAGTCAAATTAGTGGGGAGGATAATCACAAGGAGGGTAGGAAACGAAGGATGAATGGGCTAGTGAATTGGATGGGCATAAGAGGAACAGCAGGCTTGAACCGAGCCGATATAGAGGGAATGTGGGAACATGATGAGATGATGAGCAAGCAATTGAAATACATTTTATCCAACATGAGCCGATATGGGGGAGATAATGTACTGGAACAACAAAACGCCTTATTATCTACTGAAGAGTTAATGAGAGAATTGGGCAAAATACAAAAGAGAATTAATCAGTTAATAAATAATAATAATGAGGCTATTGAAAAACCGGAGGCAACGAGAGGTATTGTGTGCAGCCTGTATGCGGCTTTTGTGATGAACATAATCCAGAAAGGAATGGATCAAGTAAAGGGACGTGAGGTGCCTATGTTTATTCATGAGAAACAGATGTGAGGGTGGTTTAACAACTCGAAGAATTCTAAGAATGAATGGGAGTAAGATTTGATGCAGCAAATGTGAAAAGTGTTTTTTGCCGCTCGTGAAGGGGAAATAAATGAAACTATTATACCAGTGGTATTGGTACTGCATTTGTTAAGGAAAAATGAAACCTTGGAAGGTGCATAGGAGAGAATTGATTGGAATGGTGGAAGACTCTGAGTTAGGTCCGGTCTATAAACAGTATGAAGAATATCCAAGATATCTGATTAAGAAGGGAGCAGCTTGGATAGCACTAGATATGCAGTGTTGTACTCTGAAAGGGACACCGTGTGTTTGTAGATGTGACGTAGTGCATTATCCTAATGTTCCAGCTTGTGTTTTCATCCTCAATAAAGTATCACCAAAATGGCAGATTGGAATATGAAAGTGGGTCGAAGACCAAACTAACACCGTGTATGAAGGAAAATGACAGTTTTGTGTGACTTCAACAGCCACTTATATGACTGTGGGTTCAATCCGATGCGCCAAACTAGAACGCCTATTTTGTCTAACACCGATGAGAAAGTTGTTTCGGTGCGAAAGTGTTGGAACCGGTGCATTATCATAACACCATTTATCTACAGATGGGACTGCTTTGAGCCATTTCGCTAATGGAACACTATATACCTCCCCTGTCTCTGACTTTAAAGGCCATAATTGAGGGAACGACAACATCCCAGAGACACATAGTGCACATGATACAGATAAATAGAGAGACAAAGCAGGCAATCACGAGACTAGGGAGGCAGCTTTAGGGATTCTGGTCATTGCATTATGCTATATAAGAAATTTGATAAGGGACATAGAAAATATAAGGAAAGGTGAGGAGATAGCAAGAACATTAAGAGGACGCCAGAATTATTAAAGACAAAGAAGGATATAAAATACTTTGTGAAGAGGTAACGTCACCAATAAAAATATTAAAAAATAGGACATGTTGGCTTATGGAACTCAGCTTCTGAATTGTGTTCATGTTAATTCATTCAATATAGGGGGAAATGTATCATTGGAGAGAAAGGGAGAGAGATACACAGATTTCACTTAGCAACAGCTGATGTTTGCAACCAACCGGCCTTAGATATTTTCAGAATAAATGTTTAGATTAGAAATATTATGTTCGGATAAGAAGGTCTAGAGACGAAAAGTTTTACGCTTGCCACAGCAAGGCCACGACGTTTTTTATGTTCTTCTAACGCTGTTGATGTATATTGAAGAAAATGCAGACTTGTGTGTCTGGATTATGCAGTAGCCAGAGACTGCCATATTAAACAATGCCTGCTTCAGTTTGATAAGAAAACAGTGTATAAATTTATTCAAGCAGCAGGAAAAGGCCCATGCCTAGGTTGGCGTGATCTATCTGTGACTATACTCTGCTTGTAACTTGACTTTTATGCTGACGTTAAAATATAAAATGATTATAACAAGAGGACTGAATTCCTCACTACTCAAGTGAACAACAGAACATTGTTTTAAAACAACATTCATCCGCATCTTCAACTCGATATGGTGCTCTAGACATGAACTTAATCCATGACTAGTCTTTTGCCGCGATAGTAGCGGAAGAGTTTTGCATTTTCTGCGGTATTCCTTTCCACTCCCCCTCCCTCCCCTTGGCACATGCCAACATCTTTTTTTCCTACTTGTTCAGCTTTCAAACCTAATTTTCACCCTGCAAGCTTAGTAAATATTTCCCCCCAATATTTTAATTTTATTGTCCATTCATTTGGAAGTAACTTTTTTTTACATTGGCCTTGCTGAACTCGTGAATTCATCCTGCATATCCCGCATGGCTTCCTCATTAATTCTTGTTCTTCTGTCTTCTTGTTTTTGCCTTTCGGCTTAATTGAAAAATGAACCAAGCACTGATCACTTAGAAACTGACACGGAGGATGTGATGGAACATTTCGTAGTCACAAAGGCATTTGGATTCGCTCAGGATATTGACTAATTTCCCGAAGGCAGACACAATAACAAATTAAAAAATAATTTTCCGACTGAGGTTATTGCTTTCGGTATTTGAAATGCAGTGCCCCACCAATTCATGTTCAGAGATAATATATAAAGATCAGAAACAGAATTGTTAACGTGTTGTAAGGTAATCAGTAGTAGTTATCCTCCATTCTGTGATGTTTCAGCTTATGTTGAGAGTGCTTCTGATGGTGTTTTTTGCATGGGTGTCAGATGGGCAAACCTGCACACTTCGGGAAAGATTCTATCTACCCAATATATCTAAGGATGGGGACATCGTGCTAGGAGGGTTGTTTAACGTGCATTCGAACAGGTTTGAGCAGATCAATGAATTTACAAAACCACCCGAAGAAACCAGATGTACAAGGTTAGTTCAGTTCTATTGTGACCTTTCGTAATTGCGCCCAAGTTTTAACTAATAGCCCTGCTTGAGTTTATGCTCATCTGTGTATTCATTTACGAGATATTTTGCTAAATATGTTTATTTTATTTGTATTCAGGGAGGCAATTTGCAACCGCTGTAAATTGCTAAATCATTTAACATCGCAGAGTTTGTTCTCTACCAAGCTGCTGGGACTGCACAAAAATGTGGGCGAGAACAAAACTAGGAGCCATTACTGTAAGATAGTCATGAATAAATCCAATTGGAAATTCAGGAGACATCTATTTACCCAGAGAGTGTCTACAATGTGGAACTCGCTACCACAGGGAGCATTTGAGGCGACGAGCATAGTTGCATTTAAGGGGAATTTGAGGGAGAACACATGAGGGAGAAACGAATAGAAGGATATGCTGATGTAGTGAAATGAAGAAGGGTGAGAGGCGGCTGGAATGGAACATAAACACCGGCGTGGATCTGTTGGGCCGCATGGCCTGTTTCTGTGTTGTGCGTTCTATGTAGCTCTATGAATTATTCGTCTTGCAACCTATTATTATTCGTTACAATGATGAATATCGCAGCCAATTGAAACAACACACATCAGTATAAGTATATTGTCGTGAACTAAATACAATAGTAAAGCTTTGGTGACTACTTTATGGTGAAATGTCCTGACAGATCCTTTATATCGGTTTAACCGCGGTGATGAATACAGGTTATATTTTGCATTTACCAATAATAATAATCACAATCAGCGTCATCGTAATTATCTTTGGTCATCCCGGTGTCAATTCACAGCATTGAAAATAGGTGCAGGAGTCGGCCATTCGGCCCTTCGAGCCTGCACCACCATTCAATAAGATCATGGCTGATCATTCGCCTCAGTACTCCTTTCCTGCTTTCTCTCTATACCCCTTGATCCCTTTAGCCGTAAGGGCCATATCTAACTCCCTCTTGAATATATCCAATGAATTGGCATCAATAACTCTCTGCGGTAGGGAATTCCACAGGTTAACAACTCTCTGAGTGAAGACATTTCTCCACATCTCAGTCCGAAATGGCTTACCCCTTTATACTTAGACTATGTCCCCTGGTTCTGGACTTCCCCAACATCGGGAACATTCTTCTTGCATCTAAGCTGTCCAGTTCCGTCAGAATGTCATATGTTTCTATGAGATCCCTATGGGTCCTGTCGCTTGCGCGCCCAAACTTCCGCTCAAGAGCCACGGTACACGCTATAAAACGGTGTAGCCATCTCTGCTGTTTCTCCGGGGTTTTCGCTTCTCTTACACCGAAGTGACAGCGGACGATCAGAAGATCCGCCCCGACAGTCTACAGTCAGCTTACGAAAATATTTTTCGCATTAAAAATAGAAAAGTGCTGGAGATACTCAACAGGTCAGACAGCACCTGTGGCTAGAGAAACAAAGTGAACGTTTCAGTTCGATGACCTTTGTTGTGGGATTTCTTGAGCAACAAATAGCAGCAGCGCTAACTACTTTTGCTTTCTGTTGCTTGTTTCAAATACCAGCGTAAAAAAACACGTCTATTCATCAGATGCCTTCTTCACAAATTTTGATCTACCAAGGATTTCATCAGGTTTCTACATGAGATTTATTAATTAATCTTGGTATGATTATTTTAACTATAATTCTTGGCCAAATTGTTAGCTTTATTTTGCATTAAAAAGGTAAAACTAAAACTGTAGCAGATGATATGTAATGTAACTGCTAAATGCCTGTGAGCAAACGTGATATTAGTTTCAAAGTGTTTTCAAAGTAACTGCGGAACGACCTGAACAAAACAGCAAACATTTTGCGACCATTGTTTTACTTTATTTGCAAAAGAACGTAAACTGTTATGATCTTTATTCTAGAATCGTCTTTTGAACGCAATGGTTCCTATGGTATCACTTGCACGGGCCATGCTAACTAAAAGCTTTAAAAGGGCATTGCGTGCTTCAAGATTCTTTATGGTTTAAATATTCCAAGATATTAGTACGTATAGAGGATAACTGAACTAACTTCTCTAAACCTTAACTGCGTTTGTTCCGCAGTTTTGAATTAAGGGCGTTTCGTTATGTGCAGGCTATGATTTTTGCCGTAGAGGAAATAAACAAGGATGAGACACTTCTCCCGAACACGACACTGGGCTACAGGATTCACGATGACTGTGCGTCCTCCAAGATTGCAACAAAAGTCGCTCTGGCTCTGGTTAATGGGCAGGAAGAGACAAATGTGGGTCACATCTGTCACGGGTCTCTCAATGTCGCTGGTATTGTTGGTGGCGATGGATCCTCAGAGTCTATAGCAGTGGCAAGAACCATCGGTCCTTTTAAAATACCAATGGTGAGATTCGGCCCAATTACTGCGGTCACTATCACTATTATATAAATAATTGCTAGATATTTACCGTGATGTATAATTAGGTGACAGCTGTGGCTCAGTGGGTAGCATGTGAATCAGGAGGTCTTGGGTTCAAGTCCCACTCCAGAGACTTGAGCATAACATCTAGACTGACTCCCCCAGTTCAGTACAGAGGGAGCGCTGCACTTCCGGAGGTGGCATCTTTCCGATGAGATAGAGTCGTAGAAATTTACAGCACAGAGGAGGCCATTCGGTCCATCATGTCTGCGCCGGCCGAAAAAGAGCTATCCAGTGTAATCCCACTTTCCAGCTCTTGGTGTGTAGCCTTGTAGGTTACGGCACTTCAAGTTCTTTTTAAATGCTATGATGGTTTCGGCGTCTCCCACCCTTTCAGGCACTACCGTCTTGATGAAAGCATTTCTCCTCAAATCCACTCCACACCGCCTATCAATTACTTAAAATCCATGCCCCCTGTTTATTGGCCCCTCTGCTAAGGGAAATATGTCCTTACTATCCACCCTATCTAGGCCCCTCATAATGTTATATACCTCAATACAATCTCCCCTTGTCTCCTATATTCCAAAGAAAACAACCGCAGCTTATCTAATCTTTCCTAGCTAAACCGATGTCTGATATCTGAGGTGCATTTAAAAGGTCCCATGCCACTCATGAAGAAGAGCTGGGGATTTCTCCCCGGTGTCCTGATTACTATTTCCTTATCAACTAACAACATTAGAATATATTATCTCATGATATGATTTTGCTGTCTGTAAGCCATTGCTTTGCCCAAACTGGCTATTGGATTTCCTACATTACAACAGTGCATACATTTCAAAAGTACTTAAAGTGCGTTGTGATGACCTTAAAGCGCGAACTTCCCTATATTAATGCCAGTTCCTTCTTTCTTATCTCTTTTTGATTCTTCTTGAACTTGTCAAAGTAAAATCGTGATTTGGTTTTCTGATTAAATGTACTATTATGGTCGGGGCTGGTCACTGTCCATTGATTGTAACATTAATTCTATAGCATGCACACAGCTTCATAATTTACCGCAACCATTCAATTACAATTTATTAATATTTTTTCTTCTTCATTCCAAAGACTTTCGAATATTTGCAAATCCAAAATATGCTTATTTCAACGTCATAGTTGTTTTCATTTTTCTCTATTTGATTGGATGCAGGTTAGTTACTTTTCCACGTGTGTCTGTCTCAGTAATAGGAACCAATATCCAACCTTTTATAGAACAATACCAAGTGACTACCATCAATCCAAGGCTTTGGTGCAACTTGTTAAGGAGTTTGGATGGACTTGGATTGGAACCATTCAAAGCAACAATGACTATGGCATCTCGGGAATGAAAGCGTTTCGAGAAGCTGCGGAGAAGTTAGGCATTTGCATTGCCTTCTCCGAATCGTTTTACAGAACCGATCCTGCAGAAAAGATTAGAAAAATTATACAAATGATAAAAACATCGACTGCAAAAGTCGTGGTGGCTTTTGCGCAATCCGGGGATATGCGAATTTTGTTTGAGGAGATTTTACGGCAAAACCTCACTGGAATACAATGGATAGGAAGTGAAGGTTGGATCACAGCGGATATTATTGCTCCAGATAAAAGATCGAGGTTCCTCACCGGGGCAATCGGAACTGCGGTCCGAGCGGTAGAAGTTCCAGGTCTGCGGGAATTCCTGCTCAGGGTCCATCCTTCTGTGTTTCCCGGTAACAGTTTAGTAAGGGAGTTTTGGGAAACGACGTTCAGATGCGCTCTAATATTAGATAATAACAGAAGCCAAGTAGGTTCATCTTCTCGGCTCCCTCAATGCACCGGAACTGAAACCTTGAATGAAATATACAATGTCTATACTGACCTATCGATGGACGGAAGTTCCTACAATGTATATAAAGCGGTTTATACCTTCGCACACTCGCTTCATAACATGTTTTCCTGTGAAAATGGCAAAGGACCATTTACAAATAGTAGCTGTGCACATGTTTCAAACTTTCAACCGTGGCAGGTAGGGAAGATCCCCAATTAATTTCATTCATTTTAATGGCAAGACAAGTCGTTCAATGTAAACAAATATCTGTGAAATAGAGTTTGGGAAATATTATTCGAACAGTATCATCTTCAAATGTAAAAATCGTGTCTTTACCTGTAAAGTCCCTAAAGACGTCTGTCCCATTATTTTCTAAAGCTGCTCCATTACATGAAATCCGTATATTTCACTACGAAAACTGGTGAGAAGGTGCAATTCGATGATAATGGCAATCCAGCAGCCGGGTACGACTTTGTGAACTGGCAAAATAATGCAAAAGGCGCTGTTGATGTTAAAATAGTTGGACATTATAATGGCTCAGCACCTCCGGGGAAAGAACTGGTGCTCAATCCGAAGCACATTATCTGGAGCGGTGGTGAGCTGGAGGTATGTCTGCCAATTGAAACTGGCTATAATGTTAATGTATTTCACAGTTAATGTCTAATCATTTTAATTTGGAATAGCCACAGAAACCCGACAGCTAGACCCAGTCTACAGCTGTTTATAAAGGGTGGTCAGGCTTTATTAATCCGATACTTCATGCAGGAAAGTAATCTGATTTAGGTAAGGGGTAAGGCACAATGTTAATCAACTCTCCGGGCTGGGAACATAGAAACATAGAAACATAGAAAGTAAGTGCAGGATTAGGCCATACGGCCCTTCGAGCCTGCACCACCATTCAATATGATCATGATATGATCATGCAACGTCAGTACCCCATTTCTGCTTAACTCCAGACCCTTTGATCCCTTTTAGCCGTAAGTGCCACATCTAACTCCCTTTTGATTATATCTAACGAAGTGGCCTCAACAACTTTCTGTGGTAGATAATTCCACAGGTTCACCTTTCTCTGAGGGAAGAAGTTTTTCCTCATCTTGGTCCTCAATGGCTTACCCCTTATCTTCAGACTGTGATCCCTGGTTCTGGACTTCCCCAACATCGGGAACATTCTTCCTGCATCTAACCTGTCCAATCGCGTCAGAATTTTATATGTTTCTATGAGATCCCCTCTCATTCTTCTAAATTCCAGTGAATATAAGCCTAGTCGTTCCAGTCTTTCTTCATATGTCAGTCCTGCTATCCCGGGAATCAGTCTGGTGAACCTTCGCTGCACTCCCTCAATAGCAAGAATGCCCTTCCTCAGATTAGAAGACCAAAACTACACACAATACTCAAGGTGTGGTCTCACCAAGGCCCTGTACAACTGCAGTAAGACCTCCATGCTCCTATACACAAATCCCCTCGCTATGAAGGCCAGCATGCTATTTACCTTCTTTATTTCCTGCTGTACCTGCATGCCTACCTTCAATGATTGGTGCACCATGACACTCAGGTCTCGTTGCACCTCCCCTTTTACTAATCTGTCACCATTCAGATAATAATCTGCCTTCCTGTTTTTACAACCAAAGTGGATAACCTCACATTTATTCACATTATACTGCATCTGCCATGCATTTGCCCATTCACGTTACCTGTCCAAATCCCCCTGCAGCCTCCTAGCATCCTCCTTGTAGCTCGCACTGCCACCAAGCTGAGTGTCATCTGCAAACTTGGTGGAGATATTACATTCAATTCCTTCGTCATATTTTTAATGTATATTGTAAATAGCTGGGATCCCAGCACTGAACCCTGTGGCGCTCCACTAGTCACTGCCTGCCATTCTGAAAAGGACCCGTTTATTCCCACTCTTTACTTCCTGTCTGCCAACCAGTGCTTTATCCACGTCAATACATTACCCAATACCATGTGCCTTAATTTTTCACACTAATCTCTTGTGTGGGACCTCGTCAAAAGCCTTTTGAAAGTCCAAATACACCACATTCACTGGTTCTCCCTTATCCACTCTACTAGTTACATCCTCAAAAAATTCTAGAAGATTTGTCAAGCATGATTTCCCTTTCATAAATCCATGCTGACTTGGACTGTTCCTGTCATTGCTTTCCAAATGCGCTGCTATTACATATTTAATAATTGATTCCAACATTTTCCCCACCACCGATGTCAGGCTAACCAGTCTATAATTCGCTGTTTTCTCTCTCCCTCCTTTTTTAAAAAGTGGGGTTACATTAGCTACCCTCCAATCCATAGGAACTGAACCAGAGTCTATAGAATGTTGGAAAATGACTACCAATGCATCCACCATTTCTAGGACCGCTTCCTTAATACTCTGGGATGCAGACTATCAGGCCCTGGGGATTTATCGGCCTTAAATTCCAACAATTTCCCTAACACATTTTCCTGGTTAATAAGGATTTTCTTCAGTTCCTCCTTCTTCCTAGATCTCCGGTCCCCTAGTATTTCTGGAAGGTTATTCGTGTCTTCCTTAGTGAATACAGAACCAAAGTATTTGTTCAATTCGTCTGCTATTTCCTTGTTCCCCATTATGAATTTCCCTGATTCTGACTGCAAGGTACCTACATTAGTCTTCACTAATCATTTTCTCTTCACATATCTATAGAAGCTTTTGCAGTCAGTTTTAATGTTCCCTACAAGCTTACTCTCATACTCCATTTCCCCCTCCTAATTAAATCCTTAGTCCTCCTCTGCTGAATTCTAAATTTCTCTCAGTCCTCAGGTTCGCTGCTTTTTCTCGCCAATTTATATGCCACTTCCTTGGATTTAACATTTTCCCTAATTTCCCTTGTTGGTCACGGTTGAGCCATCTTCCCTTTTTTATTCTTCTGCCACACAGGGATGTACAATTGCTGTAGTTCATCCATGTGATATTTAAATGTCTGTGATTGCCTACCCACCGTCAACCCTTATAAGTATCATTCTCAAGTCTATCCTAGCCAATTCACGTCTCATACCGTCGAAGTTTCCTTTCTTTAAGTTCAGGACCCTAGTCTCTGAATTACGGGATCGGGATGAACGCCGGTCTTACTCCCTGCCCAATATTGCTCACCCTTTTCTTCAATCCAGAAGTCAAATTTGGGCTGATGCAAAATCAGCATTTGACCTGTTTTCATTGGTGTCCTAACCGCTGGGCTAGGTTACAATTGCCTCCGGTTACAGGGAGAGATTTGGGTCTGATAATCGTCCAAAGCATCGATTGATGAAATTCCACATAAGATACTAGATAGTGATATTAACACGCATTATATTACAAATGAATTGGAAACATAGTAGAAAAATGGTTGAAACATAGAAAACAGAGTAGAAGTTTGTTTTCTGATTGACAGAATTAGTCGTGTAGTCCCATGTGCATAGAGTCCATGGTTTCCTCTGAAGCACACGTTAGCACGTTATTCCCCATCATTATTGATGGGCGACAAAATCTGGGTTTGGAGAGTGCAGATGCCGAAAGCCGTGAGATATTATCAAATTTTAGGCCAACATCAAGTCAATGGGCATTACAGATTGGAGAGCATGTAGGAGACGGCAAGATGACAGATTAGAGGCTTGGGCAGACATGTGCCAATTGTAGATCAAATTAAAAAATAAAACAAAATCATCACTAATATAGCACCTTTCACCTCCTCATGAAGTATCATATAACGGCAAACCAAATGATAGTTTTGAGTGAAGAGGGACGTCACCAAGCTCTAGGTCGGTGATTGATGTGTGCGCAGGTATTGCAGGAGCAGCGAGGCCTGGGCAAAGGAGCGTCGAGAGATTGCAGAAGGATGTGATCGGGGCTCAGGAGAGGTGTGAGTTCGAGGCCAGCGGCACAGGGGTAGCACGGGCCAGCCCACACTTCGATATGTGTGTGCACTTGGCCTATGCAGCAGAGCTGGTCTCCAGTCGTCTTGATTAATCCTTGCTACTGGACCAAGAGTAGCTCTGTCAAGCCTGTGTGATGGCTGGTGTGCAACTGTCACCAAGTTAAAAAAATCCACGCACAGGCATCTTCCACCCTTCAAGATTTAGTTCGGGACCTGGGATAATAGGTCCTTTGTAGAAACACCTGTGAACTTTTTGAAGTGGAAGTAAGTCATCCTCGGTTCGAGGGATTGCTTATGATGATGATGATGATGAATAGTTTTTGAAGTATAGGCCCTGAAGTTTTGTAGCTATTTGGCGCAGCACAATATCCACAAACAATAATGATGCCAAATGAACAGCTAATGTGTTTGTGATGACATTGATTGTGAGAAAGCGGGTATGGAGCGCTCCCTGGACTTCATAAATGACAGGAATTTAGTCAGTAACACATATGAAGGTCTCGGAATACGATATGAACTTTAACCTAAATTGTAAACGTGACATTTCACTGATGAAGGCATAGATATTGATGTTAGGAATAAGCCCATGTGCAGTGTATCTATCGACATCACAAGGTAGATAATCTACCGTTTCTTTCTTTGAAGATTCCCCGTGCAGTGTGCTCTGAAAGTTGTTCTCCTGGAACAAGGAAAAAGGTGAGGAAAGGACAACCTGTTTGTTGCTTTGACTGCACTCCCTGTGCGGATGGGGAGATCAGTAACACTACAGGTGAGTCGAGATACAAATTTTAATTTAATATGCATATTTCGACAAGTATCCTCAGAGATATCTAAAACTGCACGTCTTTACTATATAATGTTCCCTTTTCCCTTAGACTCCACAGACTGCATCAAATGTCCTGTCCTATACTGGTCCAATGAGCGGAAAGATCAATGCATACCAAAGAATATAGAATATCTGGCTTTCACAGAAGTCCTGGGAATTGTATTGGCGAGCATTGCATTGTTTGGAGTGTGCGTGGCTATAAATATAGCTGTTCTATTCTTTAAATATCGAGAGACACCTCTAGTCAAAGCTAACAATTCCGAGCTGAGCTTCCTCCTTCTTTTAGCATTAACATGCTGTTTTTTGTGCTCAGTTACATTCATTGGCGAACCGTTGGACTGGTCTTGTATGTTACGACGCACAGCGTTCGGTATTACATTTGTACTGTGTATTTCCTGCGTTTTGGTGAAAACCATCCTCATGCTGATGGCGTTTAAAGCAACGCATCCCAGCAACAGCAGGATGAAATGGTTTGGTCAAAAACAGCAGCGTGTAAGTGTTTTCCTTCTAACATTCGCTCAGGGTTTAATATGTGCCCTTTGGCTGATCACTGCGCCCCCATTTCCCCTGAGAAACACAAACCATTACAGGGACATTATTATTTTAGAATGCGATGCGGGTTCTTCTGCAGCCTTTTATTGTGTGTCAGGTTATATCGCTTTGTTATCATGTCTATGTTTTGTCTTGGCTTTTCTCGCCCGGAAGCTGCCAGATAATTTCAACGAGGCTAAATGTATAACTTTCAGCATGCTTATCTTTTGTGCCGTTTGGATAACTTTTATTCCAGCTTCTGTGAGTTCACCTGGGAAATACACTGTAGCGGTGGAAGTGTTTGCGATCCTGGCCTCCTGCTTCGGATTGCTGTTTTGCATTTTTGCTCCAAAATGTTACATTATCATGATAACTCCAGAGAAAAATACAAAGAAATTCCTAATGGGGAAAGGGGTTGAATAGAAACTTTAATGCACGATTATCCATAGTGGTATGAATATTTGGTGGCACATAATTTTAGTTCGAAGGTTTTGTGTAGCAATTAACTCATAGTCTACAAATCGATTCGCTTATAAAGCTTATGTATACCGTTTTACTGTGATTCATCTGTCCTACAATATATTGCTGGAAACATCGACTTTAAAGTGTGGAATTAAAGTTCAACATATAATGAATAAACATATTGGACTCAGTTATTATGGCATGCATTAATTCACCTGCGCATTTATGTATTTCATATTTAAGCATTTATCAATGTTAGTATATTACTGGCTTCGTCCTGCAAGGCACTGAGTCGCAGTCTGTGAACATTATAGGTTATATTCTTGCTATTAACGGATATTAAAACTAGCTTTTTGTTCCGGGGCCCAGTCAGGGTAAACTAATTGAGGTTGAAATTATGGTGACTTCGTGCTTGATTGTTCAATCCTGGAATGAATTGGTGTATGATCAAATGCAGTGAGAAGCCGTTCCATTTACATAGTATTGCATAGTACTTATAGCACTGGAATAGGCCATTTGTCTCAAACAGGTCTATGCCGGTGTTTATGCTTCAACGGGCCTCCTCCCACCATTCTTCCCTCTTACCCCATCAACATATCCTTCTATTCCTTTCTTCCTCATGTATGTATCCAGCTTCCGCTTAAATGCTTCTATGCTAATCGCTTCAACTGCAACTTGTGGTGGCGAGTTCGACATTCTAACCACTCTTTGGGTAAAGATGTTGCCTCTGAATTGCCTATTTGATTTATTAGCGACTATCTCATATTAATGACACCTCGCTGTGATTTCCCCCGCAAAGGGAACATCTCCTCTAAATTACCAAATAGTTTTATAACCTTAAAAACCTCGAACAATTCACCCTCCGTTTTCTCTTTCCTAGGTGAATGAGCACCAGACTGTTGAACATTTCTTGATAGATTTAACCTCTCAGTTCTGGTATAATTGGAGTAATTAATTTTTGAGTCTTCTCCATTGTCCCTATATACCTTTTTAAAATAAATACCAGAATCACAGTACTCAAAGTTTAATGTAACATCTCAGATTTTCAAATCTATTCTTGTACACATGACCCAATGGTTTATTTGCTTTGCTATCGCCCTATGAACCTATCCTGCATCTTTTGTGATCTGCCTATCTGTACCCACAGCATCCTCCCCCTCCCTCCTCTACCCCATATAGACACTTATTTGCCAGAAGTATGTAATATGTAACCTCGTTAATCCTCTTACCAAAATGTACCGACTCACACTTATCTGTATTGAATTTCATTTTCTAATTATCGCCGTTCTGCAAGTTTATTAATGTGCTCCTGTAGTTTGCCAGAGTCCTCCTCTGTATTAAGTACACCCCCAAACTTTGTGTCGTCCACAAATGTTGTAATTATATTTCGGATTCTCGAGTCCAAATCATTTATGTATATGGTGAAAAACAGTGATCTCAGCAGCGAGTATCTTTTGCCAATCTAGCTAACTTCGGCATTGAACAATTGATCAGTATCTTTAACTGTAGTTGATTCAAGCATTGAATATGACGCCCTTTGCCAGCATCCTTGGTACATAAGAACATGATAAATAAGAACATAAGAAATAGGAGCAGCAGTAGACCACCTAGCCCCTTGAACCTGCTCCGCCAAATAATAAGATCATGGCTGATGTGATCATGGACTCAGCTCCACTTCCCTTCGCACTTCCTGTAACCCTTTATTCCCTAATTGCTCAAAAATCTATCTATCTTTGCCTTAATTTTCAATAACCCAGCCCCCACAGCTCTCTGCGGCAGAAAATTCCATAGATGTACAACCCTCTGACAGAAGAAATTCCTCCTCATCTCAGTTTTAAATGGTCGGCCTCTTATTCCGTGTCTATCTCCCCTAGTTTAATTTCCCGAGAGTGGAAATATCCTCTCTACATCCACCTTGCCGAGCCCCCTCATTATCTTATATGTTTCGATAAGATCACCTCTCATCCTTCTCAATTCCAATGAGTTTAGGCCCAACTTACTCAAACTATCTTCATAAGCCAACCCCTCATCTCCGGAATCAACCTAGTGAACCTTCTCTGAACAGCCTCCAATGTAAATATATTCTTCCTTAAATACGGAGACCAAAGCTGTACGCAGTAGTCCAGATCTGGCCTCAACAATACCCTGTTCGGTTGTAGCAGGACTTTGCTGTTTTTATACTCTATGCCCCTTGCAATAAAGGCCAACATTCCATTTGCCTTCCTGATTACTTGCTGTACCTGCATACTCATTTTTGTGTTTCATGCACAATGATCCCCAAGTCCCTCTGTTCTACAGCACTTTGGAAATTTATTTATAATTTGCTTTTCTATTTTTTTCTGCCAAATTGGATAACCTCACATTTTCCCACATTATACTCCATCTGCCAAATTTTTGGCCACTAATTTAGCCTGTCTACATACCTTTGCAGATTTGTTGTGTCCTCCTCACAATTTGCTTTCCCACCCATCTTTGTATCATCAGCAAACTTGGCTACATTACACTCGGTTCCTTCAACCAAGTCATTAATTTAGATTGTAAATAGTTGAGGCCCCAGCTCAGATCCCTTCGGCATGACACTAGTTACTGTTTGCCAACCGGAAAATTACTCATTTATCCCAACTCTGTTTTCTGTCAGTTAGCCAATCCTCTATCCATGCTAATATATTACCCTTAACCCCGCAAACTTTTATCTTGTGCAGCAACCTTTTATGTGGCACGCTATCGAGCACCTTCTGGAAACCCAAATATACCACATCCATTGGTTCACCCTCATCCACCCTGCTTGTTGCATCCTCAAAGAATTCCAGCAAATTTGTCAAACATCATTTCCCTTTCATAAAACCATGCTGATTATGCTAAATTGAATTATGCTTTTCCAAATGTCCTGCTACTGCTTCCTTAGTAATGGACTCCAGCATTTTCACAATGACAGATGCTAGGACAACTGATCTATAGTTTCCTACTTTTTGTCTGGCTCCTTTATTAAATAGGGGCATTACATTCTAATCCGCTGGGATCACCCCAGAATCCATGGAATTTTGGTAGATTACAACCAATGCATTCACTATGTCTGCAGCCACGTCTTTTAAGATCCTAGGATGTAAGCCATCAGGCCCGGCGGACATGACCACCTTTAATCCGATTAGTTTACTGAGTACTCCTTCTTTAGTGATAACGATTGTATTAAGTTCCTCCCTCCCTGTAGCCCCTTGATTATCCACTATTGGGATGTTTTTAGTTTCTTCTACCGTGAAGACTGATACAAGTTATATGTTCAACATCTCTGCCATCTCCCTGTTCTCCATTATTAATTCCCCAGTCTCATCCTCTAGGGGACCAACATTTACTTTAGTCATTCTTGTTCATTTTTATGTACCTGTAGAAACTCTTACTATCTGTTTTTATATTCCATGCGAGTTTACTTTCACAATCTATCTTCTCTCTCTTTATCATTTTTTTAGTCGTTCTTTGCTGGCTTTTAAAAGTTTCCCAATCCTCTGGTCTCCCACTAATCTTGGCAACATGGTATGCCCTTGTTTACAATTTGATGCCATCCCTTACTTCCTTAGTTAGCTACGGAATGGCTATCCCTTATCTTACAGTCTTTCCTTATTGGGATATATTTTTATTGCGAGTTATGAAATATCTTCTTAAATGTCTGCCACTGCTCATCAACCGTCTCATTGCTGAATGTTTTTTCTCAGTCCACTTTAGCCAACTCTGCATTCATACCTTTGTAGTCTCCTTTATTCAAACTTAGGACACTAATGGGTATCGGGTAAAAGCCAAGAAAATGCCTTTGCAAAAACTAGAAAACTGTAATGCTCAAACAAATTGCTTGTGTTGTATCATCCATGTAAGCATTTGGTACTAGCATGTGATGCGTCATCATACGGTGTCGGGTGTGTATTGCAACAAGGTAATGAATCTAAGATATTGCATCCAGTTGCTTATGTATCCAGAAGTCTGTATAAGGCTGAGACGGCCTATAGCATGATTGAAAAAGAAGCGTTAGCATGTGTTTATGGGGTAAAGAAAATGCATCAATATCTGTTTGGGCTCAAATTTGTATTAGAAACTGACCATAAGCCACTGATAACCCTCTTTTCCGAAAGTAAGTGGATAAATACTAATGCATCGGCCCGCATCCAGAGATGGGCGCTCACGTTGTCCGCATACAACTACGCCATCTGCCACAGGCCAGGCAAAGAAAACTGTGCCGATGCTCTCAGTAGATTGCCATTGCTCACATCCCACAGAATTAGTCATGGTAATGGAAGCATTTGAGAGTGAGCAATCACCCGTTACCGCCCAACAGATTAGAACCTGGACGAGCCAGGACCCCTTACTGTCCTTAGTAAAAAACTGTCTGCTTCATGGGAATTGGTCCAGTGTCCCATTAGAAATGCAGGAAGAGCTAACGCCAAAGCAGTGGTGCAAAGATGAAATGTTTATACAGGCAGACTGCCTTCTGTGGTGTAATCAGATAGCCGTACCCAAAAAGGGCAGGGACTCTTTCATTAGTGATCTCCACAGCACCCACCCAGGCATTGTAATGATGAAAGCGATAGCCAGATCCCACTTGTGGTGGCCCGGTATCGATGCGGACTTAGAGTCCTGCGTGCAGAAATGTAACACATGTTTACAGTTAAGCAAAGCATCCAGGGGAGCGCCACTAAGTTTATGATCTTGGCCCTCCAAACCGTGGTGTAGTGTTCATGTCGACTATGCAGGCCCGTTCTTGGGTAAAATGTTCCTAGTGGTCGTAGATGTGTATTCCAAATGGATTGAATATGAGATAATTTCGGCAAGCACGTCCGCTGCCACCACTGAAAACCTGTGGGCCATGCCTGCCATGCACGGCCTGCCTGATATCCTGGTGAGCGACAACATGCAATGTTTCACCATTGCCGAGTTCAAAGAGTTCATGGCCCGCAATGGGGTCAAACATGTTACCATTTGCCCTGTTCGAACCAGCATCCAATGATCAGGCAGAGAGTGCAGTGCAAACAATCAACCAGAGCTTGAAGAGGCTAACTGAAGGCTCATTGCAGACTCGCCTATCCCGAGTCCTGCTTATTTAGCGCACGAGACCCCACTTGCTCACTGGGATTCCACCCGCTGAATTGCTCATGAAAAGGGCACTTACGACAAGGCTCTCATTCGTCCATCCTGATCTACACAAACAGGTAGAGAGCAGGTGTCTTCAACAAATCATGATAGCACAAATGTGTCACGAGAAATTGAAATGAATGATCCTGTATTTAGGTTGAACTATGGACAAGGTCCCAAGTGGCTTCCCAGCGCTGTCATGACCAAACAGGGAAGTAGGATGTTTCGGGTCAAACTTTCAAATGGACTCATTCACCGGAAACACTTGGACCAAATCAAACTCAGATTCACGGACTATCCTGAGCAACCCACTTTGGACCCCACCTTCTTTGACCCCTCAATATACACACCAGTGACAACTGACACCACGGTTGGCTATGAAGCGGAACCCATCATCCGCAGCAGCCCATCAGGACTCACCACACCAGGCAGCCCAGCAAGGCCAGCTGCACAGCAGCCCAGCGAGGGCCCAACAAATGACTCATCAAAACCAGCATTTGCACTGAGATGATCAACCAGGGAAAGGAAGGCCCCAGATCGACTCACCTTGTAAATAGTTACACTATTGACTTTGGGGCGGTGTGTTTTATAGATGTAAACCTGTAAATACGTTATTTAACCACCAGAGGGCTCATCCCCTGGAGTCCCAAGGGATCCCACAATCTCTTGGGAGCATTGTATTTAAGGTGGCCTCACAAGCTGGAGAGGCACTCTGGAGACCTGTAATAAAAGACTAAGGTCACACTTTACTTTGAACTCACAGTATCTGGTCGGACTCTTTATTCATACATAACAAATCCTGCCTCATTATACAGTGCCAGATCTAAGATAGCATGCTTCCTGGTTGCTTCCGCAACATACTGTTCAAGGAAACTATCCCAGATACACTCTATGAACTCTTCCTCAATGCTACCCTGGCCAATTTGCTTTATCCAATCAATATGAAGCTAAGGGAATAAATGCGGTCATAACATCATATGCGTTATTATGGCATTTGTGGGCAGAGCATGGAAATAGCTTTGAAAATGTAGTTGCCAAAATGTGTGGCAGGTAACCGGTGTAAAAGGATCCACCCCAATTTCCAACTCTTTGCCCTCAGCTCTCAATACAGTGGGATTCAATTTATACGGGAGTTCTGCTGATTCCCAAAAAAAGGAGAAACATAAATGGGATATGAGTTGAATTATCCAGAATTTTGAAGGGCCTATGGCGATGATAATGGTAGAGATGTAAGACGGGCTGCGGCTTTGATTTCACCAATTTTGCAGTATGGCATCAAGATAACATTAGCTAGGTGATTTCTACCATGGACCAGCATCCCGCAATTCCAATTGTAAGCGTAGGGGAATAGTTAAAAACCTGTCACTATATCCCTGGCTATGCCCTACCAGATGCACATGGTCCTGGTTATTGTCCCTTTCACCCATATCCCCTGTGCTTGCTGACCAACTTTGGTTACCTGTTTGGCAATGCCTCAATTTTAAAATTCTCATTCTTATTTTTAAATCCCTCCATGGCTTCGCCTCCTCCTATCTCTGTAATCTGCCTCGACCCACAACCCCCTTCCCCCGCCACCCCACCGAGTTTTCTCTGCTCCTATAATTCTGCTTTCCTGAGCCAATGGCGGCCGTGCCTTCAGCTGCCTGGGTCCTAAGTTCTAGAATTCCCTTCCTAAATCTCTCCACCTCTCTACCTGTCTATGGTGCCTTAGGACGCTTCTTAAAACCTGCCTCTTTGAGCAAGCTTTTGGACATCTGCCTTAAATTCTCCCTGTGGGGCTTGGTGTGAAATATTGTTTGATAGCACTCCTGTGAAGCGCCTTGGGACGTTGTTGTTGTTGTTCTGAGGCTCCATACCCACTAACATGTCATCACTTCACCCCACCCCCACATCGTATTTCATTTCTCTGCTGATTAATTTCATGCTGCTCATGTACCAGTTTCTTTCCTCTTCGCCTTATTATTGGTTTTGAAACAAGCTATTTACGTGACATCAGAAAAGAAATAAAACACTCAGCTGGACAGGCAGCATCGGTGCAGTGAGAAATATATAGTTAGCATTCGGGTTTATTAACTTTCCTCAGAATCCACGTTGAAAAGAAGAGCTGAACGTCCTGAAGGTTGATCTGCTTGGGATATTATTTGCAATGAATTATACAACAAAAGTGTGCACAAGAGAATTTTCTTGATCAGCATGTTTGCAGCCCAATAATGAAGGAAGCAGTTGGAGGCATTTTGGATTCTTTCCAATTGTCCGAAGTTATCGCTGCATTGATAACAGTGGTAGCTTTTATTTGATGCCGGACTTAATACATTAAAATATTTGAGCAACAGTTTACGAGGTACAGTTGAGAATTATATTACTCAAGAATTATATTGTTCCTTGGATTGCAGTTGTGATGTCATTCTATATTCCCGCTACAGTTCGTCATCGCCCATCCTTCAGGTGCTCGCTGTTGAATCTTCTACACGGACAGTGTTCACAAACCCACCGTATATACCCCATAAACAGGACCTGCGGCAGAATTCATCCAATTACGTGCTCTCCCATAATCCTCAACCATCCCAAACAGATTCATTATCCGCACATGTCCAGCGACAGACGGTGCACAGGCCCCCTTATCTATGTATTTAACCACATCACAAGCTTGTATTATCTCTGGATTATTGGCCCATCATTCAGGCCTTGAAAGTAACAGCTTTACTGATTAATCAATTCTCACAACATTGTTCCCTTTACTAATTTAATTAGAGGAATGCATGTAACTGTGGCCTAACAATGCTAAGAAATTAAACATAGTCTACCAAGGCCCAATATTATAAATTCATTAAATAGGTTATAAATTGGCCAAAGGCATAAGAATTCTATAGTACACGTGGATCCACTGGGCAGGTAAATACCGAGTGCTAGAATTTCCTATCAGCCCGCCAACGCCCGATAGCGTCCAAAAGACTGCTGAGGCATGGAAGATTATGGCTGGAAAAAACTTCCCCCCCCCAAAATAAAAAAAATCCGTTGAGCGAAAAACATGGGCGTTGCAGCCCCATTCTGGGCGAAAAGTGAAATTTAGGGTCCATTGGGTGGTTCCTAAACAAAATGGGCGATAAAAAAAAACAATAAAAAATTACAGGGAGCAGAAAAACAATAAAAATAATGTTTCAAAAAACATCATCTAAAAAATCAAGAAAACATTCCCAAGACACTTTTAAACTAAAGCACCACATAGATTTTTAAAACAATTAGTAAAAAAAAAATCACTAACCTTTTTCTTATAGAGGTACTCACCTACCACCCAACTCTGTTGATCCTCGTGGACATTTTTTTATACTCACCTACCGGTCACCGCTGACCCAAATATCGTGCCAGGGCGATCTCAGGACGGTACACATCGGCGGTCCGCTCCCCAGCGGTACCTTCAAAGCCGCCGGCATAACTCAGGTAAGGAATTTCTTGCTCACCTTATTACCGCACACAATGGCCAATACTGACCAGAAACCGGGCGGTAAGCCATAGGAAATTCTAGTCCCGAGAAAGCGAGCTTCATATCTCAAGGTTCCTCCTTTGTTTTCTTAGTAACAGAATACTTGCTAGTTTGGAAAAGCCTACTATCAATTGTAGTAGCTTAAGCTTCCTGGGCTGCAAGGAATTGATGGCAAATAATTGAACTGGTTATGAAATTGGCTGAGCGGCAGGAGACAGAGAGTAAGTATAATATTTGGCAGGATGTGACTAGTGGTATCCAGCAGGGATCTGCTTTGGGTCCTCAACTATTTACTCTATATGTATTAAAGACTTAGATGATAGGTCAGAAAATCACATATGCACATTTATCGATGACACAAAGATTGATTCATTATAAGCTGTGTAGATGGAGGCATAAAATTACAAACATTTATTGATAGATTGAGTGAATGGTCAAAACTGTGGAAAATGGATTTCAATGTAGGCAATGTGAGGTCATTCACTTTGGACCTAAAATGATAGAACAGGGGGTATTTCTAAATGGTGAAAAGCTAAAAACAGAAGGGTCCAAAGAGGCGTGGGTGACCAGGTACATAGATCACACCTGAAGTACTGTAAGCAGTTCTGGCCACCACACATTAGGAAGGATAAATTGGTCATTACAGTACGTAGGCGATGCGTGCACCTGCACACACTTGGAGGC
>NC_091982.1:249972456-250056086 GCF_044704955.1 Pristiophorus japonicus
GCAGAGAGTGGAGCAGAGAGAGTGGGGCAGAGAGTTAGGTAGACAGAGAGACTGGGGGAGAGAGAGTGACTAGGGATGAGAGAGGGGGAGGGGGAGAGAGACTGGGAAAGAAAGAGAGAGAGTAGGGCAGAGAGAGAGAGAGAGTGGAGCAGAGAGAGAGTGAGGGGAGAGAGACAGACGGGGGAGTGGATATTGGAGGGAAGAGAGAGAGAGAGAGAGTTGGAATTCAGGCAAGACGGATCATGTTCATCCAACCCACCCCCTTTACACCCACACCATGTCTCCCTCTCCTCCCCCTACACCTATTTGATTTCTCGGGATGCTCCGTGCGTGTGTGACAAGTGACATTATTGGAGTGGTCGAAATCGGTCAGTTTCGAGACTGTCACTATTCAAACCCAATAAACCTGTTAACAATCTGTGACCCACAAACAAAGCCCCAGCTTTGGTGGGGGCGGGGAGGGGGATGGGTGGCAGGGTAAGGTCAGGAACTTGGGGAGAGAAGGTCCTGAATCTGTGGGGGAGGAACTTGGGCAGGGCGAGCAGGTCAGAAACCTGGGGGGTGGAGTTGGGGGACAGGGACTTGATTAGCGGGGGGGGGGGGGGGGAGAAGGTCTTAACCCGTGAGAGTGAGCCCTGTCTGTTCCAAGTGAGCTCGGTTCTGTCTGCAGTTGGCAGTCAGAATAGCTGGTTTTACACTGTCCAAAGTCACTGCCTTGTAGGCAGGGCGATTCTCATTACACATTGCAAAGTAATTGCTGGGTGTGTCTTCGGGCTGCCGATCAGAGTGCTGAGTGCGGGCCTGATTGCAATAAAGACGATCCAGATCCAAGTTGCAGATCCACAGAGCGCCAACAACCGGTTCCCGGTGAGGAACGGCTGCATTTTCTATTTTGGCGTTTTCGGGCGGGACATTTATTGCCCAATTAACGTCAGTGAGTAATCGATTAACTTTCGTCATTTTGGCGCGAAGAGTGGCTTAGTGTGTTTCAGTGCTTCCTGTTACATTGTTATGCTGGCGCTTGAATGTATAGTACATTCTCAAGTCTGGGGACGATGACAGCTGACCCCAGGTCCCGGACCACAAACTCCGGGACCCCATTCCCCCCAGTCTCCAACCTCCGGGACCCCATTCCCCCAGACTCCATCCCCCCAGTCCCCAACCTCCCAGAACCCATCTCCCCCAGTCCCTAACCTGCCGGACCCCAACCTCCCAGAACCCATGCCCCCCCAGTCCCTAACCTGCCGGACCCCAACCTCCGGGACCCCATCCCCCCAGTCTCCAAACTTCCGGACCCCAACCTCCGGGACCCCATTCCCCGAGTCCCCAACCTTCCGGACCCCAAGGCCCCTGTCCCCAACCTCCGGGATCCCAAACCTCCCCCAGACCCCATCCCTCCGGACCCCAGACCCCATCCCCCAGTCTCCAACCTCCGGGACCCCATCCCCCCAGTCTCCAACCTCCGGGACCCCCTCCCCGCAGTCCCCAACCTCCGGGACCCCATCCCCCCAGTCTCCAACCTCCGGGACCCCATCCCCCCAGTCTCCAACCTCCGGGACCCCAGTCCCCAATCTCCGGGACCCCATCCCCCCAGACTCCAACTTCCGGGACCCCAACCTCCGGGACCCCATCCCCCCAGTCTCCAACCTCCGGGACCCCATCCCCCCAGTCTCCAACCTTCCGGACCCCAACCTCCAGGACCCCAACCCCCCCCAGACCCCAACCTTCCGGACGCCAACCTCCGGGACCTGAGACCCCATCCCCCCAGTCAGTAACATTCCCTTGTTCTGCCTGCTGACTCATGTCATCCGGGAGGTACGTTAAACTGGATAACAAACACAGCGAGAACAAGTCAGAACTAGGCCCACTCGACAGCTGCACACCGGCCTATGAATAACTCTACAAATGTCCCACTGGGCGTCACATAAATCGCAGACGGTGAAACGTGATGGTGTTGTCACTCATCCCCATGTTGTTTTTGCCATGTGTTTTACTGACTGTTTTACAGACCCCAGTTACACAGAACTGAGCAACTTCTCGCTGGGCGGGCCACATTGTTCGCATGCCAGACACGAGACTCCCGAAGCAAGCACTCTACTCGGAACTCATCCACTGCAAACGAGCCAAAGGTGGGCAGCGGAAATGATACAAGGACACCCTCAAAGCCTCCCTGATAAAGTGCGACATCCCCACTGACACCTGGGAGTCCCTGGCCAAAGACCGCCCTAAGTGGAGGAAGTGAATCCGGGAGGGCGCTGAGCACCTCGAGCCTCGTCGCCGAGAGCATGCAGAAAACAGGCACAGGCAATGGAAGGAGCGTGCGGCAAACCAAACTCCCCACCCACCCTTTCCTTTAACCACTGTCTGTCCCACCTGTGACAGAGACTGTGGTTCTCGTATTGGGCTGTACAGCCACCTAAGAACTCATGCTAAGAGTGGAAGCAAGTCTTCCTCGATTCCAAGGGAATGCCTATGATGATGATGATGATTCCTGAGTCACAGCACAGAAGGAGGCCATTTGGCCCATCAAGCCCATGTCGGCTCTTTGAAAGAGCTCCCAATGAGTCCCACTCCCCTCTCTCTTGCCCCAAAGTGGCGGGACCTCCGAGTCCAATCACCACTTGCAGCTCAAAAGGGCATGTTGATTGGCTACTCAACTCGGGGGGGTGCACACAGCCTGGTCCAATCCCAAATCCTTTACCTCCCCAATATACCGAACATGTGCATCTGCCAGTTGTAGCAACAGGGCATTGCCAGGGGTGGTCCTCGAGGGAAATGACTCACCCGCTTGACAACCAAGCCACCGCGGGCATAAAGCAGCACAGCGGCTTAGATCCTCCCAAGTGAGCCGTCAAACACCATTTAGCCGCCTCTGCCTCTTCCCTTTATTCCCCTCGCTCACCGGGCCAAACTTCTTCTAAGGATCCCCTCTGCCCTAGCCCTGCCCTCATATCTTTCTCCAGTTTCACTCCGATCTCCCCTCATGACATCTCCATGCTCATCTTGTCTATGAGACCCACTTACTGGTCCTTTGACCCTAATCCTTAGCCACTGACTCCATCCCTTTCCCTGACATCTGTCTAAGGCTGAAGAAGACTGCTCACAACTTTGCTGTCATATCTGAACCTGAAATGAGCTTCCAACCACATATCCGTGGCATAACTAAAACCCTCTGTAACATCGCCCGTCTCTGCCCCTGCCTCAGCTCTTCTGCTGCTGAAACCCTCATCCATGCCTTTGTTAGCTACATACTTGACTATTCCAATGCATTTCTGGCTGGCCTCCCACGTTCTACCCTACGCAAAACTCGGCTGCCCATGTCCTATATCACACCAAGTCCAGTTTACCCATCATCCACGTTTTCAAATCCCTCCATGCCCTCGGCCCTCCCTATCTCTGTAATCTCCTCCAGCCCCACAACCCGCCGAGATGTCTGCACTCCTCTAATTCTGCCCTGTTGAACATGGCTGATTATCACCACCCTACCATTGGTGGCCGTGCTTTCTGTTACCTGGGTCCCAAGGTCTGGAACTCCCTCCCTAAACCTCTCCGCCTCTCTACCTCTCTTTCCTCCTTTAAGACGATTCATAAAACCTACCTCTTTGACCAAACTTTTGGTCACCTGCACTAATTTCTCCTTATGTGGCTCGGTGTCAAATTTTTCTTGGTAACACTCCTGTGAAGCAACTTGGGATGGTTTACTATGTTAACGGTGCTATATAAATACAAGTTGTTTTTGCTGTTGATGTATTCGTCCAGACCTCTGGATTACTAGTCCATTAACATAACTACACCACTATACTATGCACCAATGGCTTCATTACCTTCTTTGCTCGAATGAAAACAGAGAGTAGAAAAAAACAGGTCATTTTCAGGATGGCAAACTGTAACGAGTGGGTTGTAGCAAGGATTGGTGCTTGGGCCCCAGCTATTCACAATCTATATCAATGATTTGGATGAGGGGACCAAATGTAATATAAAAGTTAGGTGGGAATGTAAGTTGTGAGGCTTCAAGGGGATATAGACAGCTAAGTGAGTGGGCAAGAACATGGCAAATAGAATATAATGTGGAGAAATGTGAAGTTATCCACTTCGGTAGGAAAAATAGAAAGCAGAATATTTTTTAAATGGTGAGAGATTGGGAAATGTTGGTATTCAGAGGGACCTCGGTGTCCTTGTACATGAATCACTAAAAGTTAACATGCAGGTACAGCAAGTAACTAAGAAAGCAAATGGTGTGTTGGCCTATATTATAAGAGGATTAAGTACAAGAGTAAATATGTCTTACTGAAATTATATAGGGTCCTGGTGAGACCACATCTGTAGTACTGCATGCAGATTTGGTCTCCTTACCGAAGGAAGGATATATTGGCACAGAGGGAGCGCAACGAAGGTTCACCAGACTGATTCCTGGGATGGGGGGATTGCCCTATGTGGAGAGATTAAGTAGACTAGGCCAATATTCTCTAGAGTTCAGAAGAATAAGAGCTGATCTCATTGAAACATACAAATTTCTTACAGGGCTTAACAGGGTAGATACAGGGAGGATATTTCCCCTGGCTGGGGAGTCTAGAAGCAGGGGTCACAGTCGCGGGATATGGGGTCGGCCATTTAGGACTGAGATGAGGGTGGTGAATCTTTGGAATTCTCTACCCCAGAGGGCTGTGGATGCTCAGTCGTTGAGTATATTCAGAGATCAATATATTTTGGGATATTAAAGGAATCAAGGAAAATGGGATAGTGCAGGAAAGTGGTGTTGAAGTAGAAGATCAGCCGAATGGCTGTTCCTAATTCTTATATTCTTATGAAACAAGACACTCGGACTCTCTTCGTGGGTCACTTTTGTCTCAGCTCTTCACACTCTGTGTTTCCATGTATGTGAATCGTTGCTGTATTGCATTCTCCTTTGCTCTGGTTTGCACAGTATCATCGGGTTCTTGTGACTGATACGAAATTGGTTTAATTTCAAAGTTTTTGTTTAATTGGTGTTTTTGTTTGCAGAAAATTTAACCTGAGCCAAACATTCCCCAAATGGCAGGAAGACGCTCTAATCATGGGAAAAAGCAGGGAGCAAACCTAAACCAACTTGTGCCTCAGGAGGGAGCTCTGCTTCCTGGTAGTAAACCAAACAGTGCGAGGGCCTCGGCGTCTAGAAGCCAGGGAGCGGGGGCAAAAGGTGTGAGTTCCAGCTCGGCCAGTCCTTCAAGTGCAGGAAGACCTCCAAACCCCACCACTACCACCAGAGCCGCTGAGGCACGGAGATCCACCAGCTCAACTCCAAGAGGAGCGGAGAGCAGCAGCAATGGGCCCACACGACACACCGTGGCTGCTGGCAATGCCAACTCTGGCACCAAGGTATTGGGCAAAGCGACAGGCTCCAAAAACCATCCTGGCCCAAAGAGTCAACCCAGCATTGCCCAACAACCAGAGAAGATCAGCAAGCAGAAGATAGCGGAAATTGAGAAAGAGACCCGCGGACAAAGGGGAAACCCGGCTTGGCTTGAACAACGCAGCAACCGGATCACTGCCTCGGCCGCGCACAAGATTTCCCACTGCAACTTTGTGAATGGGAAAAGCACCGAGGTCCCACAGTCCTACCTGAAGTCGATCGTTAGCAAGGGCTCAAGTGTTTTGACGCCCGGGATGAAATGGGGGATCGATCACGAGACTGCTGCCATTGAAAAATATGAGAAGGTGAAGTCTAAGGACACCGGGCGACAAATATCCGTCGAACGGTGTGGGCTGGTCATAGACCCAGAAAGGAGCTGGTTGGCCGCGAGTCCTGATGGGGTCGTGGTTGACAGGGCAACTGGAAATACCGTCGGCCTAGTGGAGGTTAAGTGCCCCTACAAGCACAGGAACCATACCATCAACAAGGCTTGTGAAGACAAGACGTTCTGCTTGGAACGTGCTGAAGGTGAGCTTCAGCTGAAGAAGAATCATCCCTACTTCACCCAGATCCAGTGCCAGCTGGCAGTCACAGGCCTGAAGAACGCGGACCTTACAGTTTTCACCAACCGTGAGACTGTTGTGGTCCCGGTGCAATCTGACAGAGAGTTCTGGAAGGGTACCGTGGATAAGCTGGAAGAGTTCTACACCGGAGCTGTCTTGCCAAAATTACAGGAACAGAATCCAGTTTTGGCAAACGAAGAGTAGTCCCATGAAATACACACCGGGATACCTTGCATCACGCTTAATATTCAAGAAAATGCCCGAGAAAAATGTTTAAATGAAAAATTCAAAGTGCCCTTTTTTTCAGATTGCCGTGAAGTGAATCCCTGGATTTCTGTGGTTATTACCATGGGAACGGTTACAGATCTCCTGTGATGTAAACGGTCACGTAACTTTTGAGGAATCCTGTTTACACGATGTATTGTGTATCTATTATATATGTATAACATGTTGCTATTTGAGGGAGAAGGCACGTTGGGAGAGGCTGGAGAGAGGTAATTCGAGCGGGATCAGGCTCGTGCAGAGTACAAACGCTGGCATAGACCAGTTGAGCCGAATGGCCTGTTTCTATATTGTAGATTCTATGTAATTCTAGGTGATAAAACATGAAATAAATGGATATCTCTTTGAAAGAGCCGGCACAGAGTTGATGGGCCAAATGGCCTCATAAAATCATAGAATGGTTACAGTACAGAAGGAAGCCTTTCAGCCCATCGAGCCCATGCTGGCTCTCTGCAAGAGCACTACAGCTAGTCCCACTCCCTTGTCCTTTCCCCATAGCTCTGCAAATTCTCTTCCGTCGGGTAATTATCCAATTCCATTTTGAAAGCTACGATTGAATCTGATCAGGTCGTGCATTCCAGATCCTAACCACTCGCTGCGTAAAAAAAGTTTCTTCTGTCAATCACATTAAATCTGTGTCCTCTGGTTCCCGAACCTTCCAACAATGGGAACAGTTTTGCTCTATCTGTCCAGACCCCTCATGATTTTGAAAAAATCCTTCTGTGTTGTACTACTCTATGATTCTATGCATCTTTTATTTAGATGACTTTTGATAATGGCAAGTGTGATTTTAGTGTTGGCTTCAATGACAGCCAGCTTCAGCACAAAACAATGTCCTTTGTGTCAATTTATAAAACGGTCTCAATTTATCCAGGGATCTGTGACCTCATTGCTTGACTATTGAGAGGAATTAATTTAAATGGAAATGATTTAACATCAAAGGAAGGATGATATGTAACTGAAGAACAGTGTCACTCCCCATTCCCTGCTCTGCACTGCCTTAGCCAGGAGAGGGAATGGACATGAGAGGTCAGCCTAGCCTACCAGTACAGACCAATCAGTAACTCAGTTGGAAACTTTTGAGTATAATCAACGGCAGTCCATATTGAACCTTGTTTTGAAACAGCCCTTGTATTGGGCAAGACCAACATTGTAATTTCCTTGCTCTGACTTTCTGCTTCTGTATAATCATTTGCTCCAAATAAATCCTATTTTAGCCTGAATGTATCAGTCTCACACATATACTGTCGATTGGAATTGGCTCAATTTGGTAGGCTTCCCGACTTACCTCTGTTCCAAGTTAAGTAGAGTGCTACCGCTTAGATAGCAAGAGTTTCTACAGGTATATAAAAAGGAAAAAAGTAGCTAAAGTAAATGTTGGTCCCTTGGAGGACGAGACTGAGGAATTAGTAATGGGGAACATGGAGATGGCAGAAACTCTGAACAAATATTTTGTATCAGTCTTTACGATAGAGGACACTAACAATATCCCAACAGTGGATAGTCAAGGGTCTATAGGGAGGGAGGAACGTAACACAATCACAATCACTAAGGAGGTTGTACTCAGTAAGATAATGGGACTAAAGGCGGATAAATCCCCTGGACCTGATAGCTTGCATCCTAGGGTCTTAAGAGAAGTAGCAGCAGGGATAATGAATGCAATAGTTATAATTTACCAAAATTCCCTGGATTCTGTGGAGGTCCCAGCAGATTGGACAACTGCAAATGTAACGCCCCTATTTAAAAAGGAGGCAGACAAAAAGCAGGAAACTATAGACCAGTTAGCCTAACATCTGTGGTTGGGAAAATGCTGGAGTCCATTATTAAAGAAGCTGTAACAGGACATTTGGAAAAGCATAATTCAGTCAGGCAGAGTCAGCATGGATTTATGAAGGGAAAGTCATGTTTGACAAATTTGCTGTAATTCTTTGAAGATGTACCGAACAGCATGGATAAAGGGGAACCAGTGGATGTTGTGTATTTGGACTTCCAGAAGGCATTTGACAAGGTGCCACATAAAAGGTTACTGCACAAGATAAAAGTTCACAGGGTTGGGGGTAATATATTAGCATGGATAGAGGATTGGCTAACTAACAGAAAACAGAGTTGGGATAAATGGTTCATTCTCGGGTTGGCAATCAGTAACTAGTGGGGTGCTGCAGGGATCAGTGCTAGGACCCCAACTATTTACAATCTATATTAACGACTTGGAAGAAGGGACTGAGTGTAATGTAGCCACGTTTGCTGACGATACAAAGAAGGGAGGAAAAGCAATGTGTGAGAAGGACACAAAAAATCTACAAAAGGACACAGGCAGTCTAAGTGAGTGGGCAAAAATTTGGCAGATGGAGTATAATGTTGGAAAGAATCAGGTCATGCACTTTGGCAGAAAAAATCAAAGAGCAAGTTATTATTTAAATGGAGAAAAATTGCAAAGTGCCGCAGTACAGCGGAACCTGGGGGTACTTGTGCATGAAACACAAAAGGTTAGTATGTAGGTACAGCAAATGATCAGGAAGGCCAATGGATTCTTGGCCTTTATTGCAATGCAGGGAAGTCTTGCTACAGTTATACAGGCCACGACGGAAATACTGCATACATATTTACGAAAGGATATACTTGCTTTGGAGGCAGTTCCGATAAAGTTCACTAGGTTAATTTCAGAGATGAGGGGGTTGACTTATGAGGAAAGGTTGAGTAGGTTGGGCCTCTACTCATTGGAATTCAGAAGAATGAGAGGTGATCTATCGAAACATATAAGATTATGAGGGGGCTTGACAAGGTGGATGCAGAGAGGATGTTTCCATTGATAGGGGAGACTCGAACTAGGGGGCATAATCTTAGAATAATGGACCGCCCATTAAAAACTGTGATAAGGAATTTTTTCTCTCAAAGGGTTGTAAATCTGTGGAATTTGCTTCCTCAGAGAGCTGGGACATTGAATAAATTTAAGACAGAGATAGACAGTTTCTTAACCGATAAGGGAATAAGGGATTATGGGATGCAGGCAGGGAAGTGGAACTGAGTCCATAATCAGATCAGCCATGACCGTAAGGCCTACTCCTGCTCGTATTTCTTAAGTTCTTATGTTATAGTGGCCTTAGAAGGAGTGCAACGCAGATTCACTGGAATATTATCAGGGCTCCAGGTGTGGTCGAGACTGAGATCGGTAGATTTTTGTTGGATTAAGGGTATTAAGGGATATGGAGCAAAGACAGGTAAATTGAGTTGAGATACAGATCAGCCCTGATAAATAGGCTCGAGGGTGAATGGCCTCCTCCTGTTCCTATATTCTGCCGGTGATTGACCCGCTCTGCCATTTCCAGCACTTTCTGCTAATATTTCAGACACGCTTTCTCAATGCTGAGAATGGCTGAATTGGGCGGCCATTGCTCGAACGTGTCAAGTGGGGTCCACGCTACCTCTTCCGTTACCCTTTTAAATTCTGCTGCTTGGGTTGAAATGCCAAGTGGTTGCGTCAGGCGCGAGGCGGAGCCTGCGTCCCCAGGGTGGGAAGTGAATCTGTCAGAAACTGTCAGAGGAGACAGCACACTGCGGAGTGAGAGCGGCCTGGTTGCAACAAGGAAGAGCCAAGTCTCGGATCCCGGGTAAGCAGCAGCCCCCAGATTCTGTAAAAGTTACAGTGAGAGCTGAGTTTTAAATTTGCGATCATTTCAGTTTCACCTGCTTCTGTGTTTCAGTGCTTCCAGTTACATTTTAATACTGGTTCCTGAATGTATACCACATTCTCATGTCTTGGGGCAATGAGAGCAGACCCCAGCTCCCGGAACCCCAACATCCCAGTCCCCAATCCCGCAGATCCCATCCTCCCAGTCCCTATCCCCCTGTCCCCAACCCCGCAGACCCCATCTTTCCAGTCCCTACCCCCCAGACCCCAACCTCCAAGACACCAACCTCCCAGACCCCAAACTCTCAGTCCCCAACCTCCCGGGTCCCATCCCCTCAGTCTCCAGCCTCCCAGTTCCCATCCCCCAAAACCCAGACCCCCCCAGATCCTATCCCCCAGTCCCCGGACCCCAAGCCCCTCGATCCGTCCGCAGACCCCAAGCCCGAAGACACCTGCCCGCACCTCCCACCCGCAGTTGCCAGCTCCCAATCCCCAGCCCTTGACCTTTTCCCGTTACTGGACCATCTCTGGCGGCAGGGATCCTGTTTATTTAACAGCGATCCCGGGGACGGAGCTCTTCAGAGCAGTTTCTCCTTCTCCAAACTGTTTTAGTTTCAGAAACATAGAATTCAGAGCGGGATGCGGGCGGGGAATCTGACGATGCACCGAAAACAATGGAACGGAAACAGTTTTGAGGGAATCTCTTGCCTTATAATCCACAATTTAAGGTACAATTAGTCAGTAACATTCCCTTGTTCTGCATGCTGACTCATGTCATCTGGGAGAGGCTTTAAACTGGATAACAAACTCAGCGAGAACAAGTCAGAACTAGGCCCACTCGACAGCTGGACACCGGCCTATGAATAACTCTGCAAATGTCCCACATCGGCGTCACATAAATCGCAGCCGGTGAAAGGTGATGGTGTTGTCACTCATCCCCATGTTGCTTTTGCCATGTTTCTCTGCTGTTTTACTGACTGTTTGACAGGCCCCAGTTACACAGAACTAAGCACCTTATTCCTGAGTCACACAGCGCAGAAAGAGGCCATTTGGCCCATCATGCCCGTGTCTATCTGCATGCGTATTTTTGCTGCCGCTTCAGACCCGCGCCTTTAACCTCTTTTTACTCTTCCTTCTCATGCTTTTTCTCTCCTTCCCTCAATGTTCAATATCTAACGTGTTGTAAAATTGTTGTGAAGTGCTTTGGGACGCCTTAAGACGTGAAAGGCGCTAGATAAACATAAGTTGTTGTTGTAGTAATGGGGCGTAGCCGGGGTGGACCTGTGAGGGACACGACTCATCTTGCTTAAAACTGAGCCATCGAAGTCCTGCCTGCCCACGCGTAAGCATAAAGCAGCAGAGCAGCTTAGATCCTCCCAAGTGAGCCGTCAGACACCGTTCATCCATTCACCGCTTCTGCCACTTCCCTTCGTTTCCCTAGCCCACCAGGCCAAACTTCCTCTAAGGATCCTTCTGCCCTAGCCATGACCTCACATTTTTCTCCAGTTTCTCTCCGATCTCCCTCCTGACCTCTCTGAGCTCATCCTTTCTATGAGACCCACTTCCTGCTCCCTTGACCCTATTCTCACCGAACTGCTGACCACCTAACTTCCTTTTCTGACTCCCATGTTAGCTGACATTGTTAATGGTTCTCTCTCCTCGGGTACTGTCCGCCCCTGCCTCAAATCTGCCATTATCACCCCTCTCAAAAAAAAACCAACCCTCGACCCATCTTCAACCTCCCTTTCCTCTCCAAAGTCCTTGAAGCTGTTTTCGCCTCCCAAATCCGTGCCCATCTTTCCCGTAACTCCATGTTTGAATCCCTCCAATCAGGTTCTCATCAAAGTCACACATGACAACCTCTGTGACTGTGACAAAGGTAAACTATCCCCCCTCGTCCTTCTTGACCTGTCTGTAGCTTGTGACAAAGTTGACCACAACATCCTCCTCCAACGTCTCTCCACCATTGTCTAGTTGGGTGGGACTGCACTCGCCTGGTTCCATGGTTATCTATCTAATCATAGCCAGAAAATCGCCTGCAATGGCTTCTCTTCCCACTCCCGCATTGTTACCTCTGGTGTACCCCAAGGATCTATCCTTGGCCCCCTCCTATTTCTCACCTATATGCTGCCCCTTGGTGGCAACCTTCAAAAATACAGAGTCAGTTTTCACACCTAAGCTGATGACACCCACTAACACTTTTCTTGACCCCTCCACGGTCTCTAAATTGTTGGACTGCTTGTCCAACATCTGTCCCTCTCCCCAACTCCTGTCTGAGACTGAGCCATACTGTTCACAACTTTGCTGTCATATCTGAACCAGAAATGAGCTTTCGACCACATATCCACAGCATAACTAAGACCGCCTATTTCCATTCTGTAACTTCACCTGTCTCTGCCATTGCCTCAGCTCATCTGCTGCTGAAGCCCTCATCCATGTCTTTGTTACCTTGAGACTTGACTATTCCAATGCACTCCTGGCTGGCCTCCCACGTGCTACCTTATGTAAACTTGAGATCATCGAAAACATGGCTGCCCGTGTCCTAACTCGCAACAAGTCCCATTCACTCATCATCTCTGTGCTCCTGGTTAAGCAATTCCTCGATTTCAAAATTCTCATCCTTGTTTTCAAATCACTCCATGGCCTCGTCCCTCCTTATCTCTGTAATCTTCTTCACAAATCCCCGAGATGTCTGCGCTCCTCTAATTCTGCCCTCTTGAACCTCTCTGATTACAATCGCTCAACCATTGGTGTCTGTGCCTTCAACTGCCTGGGCCCCAAGCTCTGGAATTCCATCCTTAAACCTCACCACCTCTCTATCTCTCTTTCCTCCTTCAAGACACATCTTAAAACCGACCTCTATGACCAATCTGCCCTAATTTCTACTTGTGTGGCTTGGTGTCAAATTTTGTTTGGTAACACTGCTGTGAAGCACCTTGGGATGTTTCACTACGTTAAAGGTGCTATATAAATACAAGTTGTTGTATTAATCCAGGCTTTTGGATTACTAGCCTATTAACATAACTACACCACCATGCCATGCACCGTATCCGATCTCCTCATTACCTTCTTTGCTCGATTGAGAAAGGCACTCGGACCCTCTCCATGGGTCCCTTTTGTCTCAGCTCTTCACACTTGCTGTTTCTATGAATCGTTGCTGTATCGTGTTCTCCTTCGTTGCTCTGGTTTGCACAGTATCAGAAGGTTCTTGTGATTGATATGAAATTGGTTTAATTTAAAACTTTTTTTAATTGGCGTTTTTGTTTGCAGAAACTTTAACCTGAGCCAAACATTCCCAAAATGGCAGGAAATGGGAAAAAGCAGGGAGCGAACCCAAACCAACTTGTGCCTCAGGAGGGAACTCAGCTTCCTGGTAGTAAACCAGCCAGTGCGAGGGCCTCGGGGTCTAGAAGCCAGGGAGCGGGGACAAAAGGTGGGAGTCCCAGCTCGGCCAGTCCTTCAAGTGCAGGAAGACCTCCAAACCCCACCACTACCGCCAGAGCCGCTGAAGCACGGAGATCCACCAGCTCAACTCCCAGAGGAGCGGAGAGCAGCAGCAATGGGCCCACACGACACACCGTGGCTGCTGGCAATGCCAACCCTGGGACCACGGTATTGGGCAAAGCGACAGGCACCAAAAACCGTCCTGGCCCAAAGAGTCAAACCAGCATTGCCCAACACCCAGAGAAGATCAGCAAGCAGAAGGTGGCGGAGATTGAGAAAGAGACCCGCGGACAAAGGGAAAACCCGGCCTGGTTCGAATGGCGCAGAAACCGGATCACCGCCTCGGTCGCGCACAGGATTTCCCACTGCAAGTTTGTGAATGGGAAAAGCACCGAGGTCCCGCAGTCCTACCTGAAGTCGATCGTTAGCAAGGGCTCAAGTGTTTCGACGCCCGCGATGAAATGGGGGATCGATCACGAGACTGCTGCTATTGAAGAATACGAGAAGGTGAAGTCTAAGGACACTGGGCGACAAATATCCGTCGAACGGTGTGGCCTGTTCATAGACCCGGAGAGGAGCTGGTTGGCCGCGAGTCCTGATGGGGTCGTGGTTGACAGGGCAACTGGAGATACCGTCGGCCTAGTGGAGGTTAAGTGCCCCTACAAGCACAGGAACCATACCATCAACAAGGCTTGTGAAGACAAGACGTTCTGCTTGGAACGTGCTGAAGGTGAGCTTCAGCTGAAGAAGAATCATCCCTACTTCACCCAGATCCAGTGCCAGCTGGCAGTCACAGGCCTGAAGAACGCGGACCTTGCAGTTTTCACCAACCGCGGGACTGTTGTGGTCCGAGTGGAATATGACCGGAAGTTCTGGGAGAATGTCCTGGATAAGCTGGAAGAGTTCTACTCCGGAGCTGTCTTGCCAAAATTACAGGAACAGAATCGAGTTTTGGCAAGCGAAGAGTAGTCCCATGAAATGCACACCGGGATACCTTGCAGCACGCTCAATATTTCTGCATTTCAAACGTGGGCATTAAACTTCAAGAAAATGCCTGAGAACAATGAAAAATTCAAAGTGCCCTTTTTTCAGATTGGTGTGAAGTGAATCCGTGGATTTTTGTGCTTGTTACCATGGGAACGGTTACAGATCTCCCGTGATGTAAACGGTCACATAACGTTTGAGGAGTCCTGTTTACACGATGTGTTGTGTATGTATTATACGTATAACATGTTGCTTTTTGAGGGAGGAGGCACATTTGGAGAGGGCGGAGAGAGGTCATTCGAGGGGGACGAGGCTCGTACAGAGTAATAAACACCGGCAAAGACCAGTTGGCCCGAACGACCTGTTTGTATACTGTAAATTCTATGTAATTCTAGGTGATAAAAGTTGAACAGTTTTGCCTAAAGAGACAGTTGTGGAAATTGGTTTAAAGCATGGCCCTTTCACCTCAGTTTAAATCCCATCTAGGTTTATGGGATTAAATTCTCCTGTGCACCCACACCCGCCCCCCGCCCCCCCCCCCCCCCCCCCCACGACCCTGCCCAAGGTTTGACAAAATACACATTTTCATGCCCCAAATAAGGAAAACGCCTGCACTGAAAGTGTTCATATATTTGAAAGTGTCAGTTTGGCTAAATGAGTAGCACTCTCGCCTCTGGGTCAGAAGGTCATAATTTGAAGCCCCACTCCAGAAACTGCCCAATCTAGGCTGGGACTTCAATGCCTAATGAGCGGGAAACAGGATTAATTGCATCGCTGTTTCAGAGGGCTGGCAGGCAGGATGGGCCGAAAGGCCTTCTTCTGTGCTGTATGATTCCATAAGTGTCCCTAGGTCCTAACCACACAAACAATTAAATGTTCATTCATCTCATTTGTTGTTTATGGGATCTTACTGTTTATAAATTGGCTGCTGTGCTTACCTGCGTAACAACTTGCATTTATATAGCGCCTTTAACTTAGTAAAATGTCCCAAGGCGTTGCACAGGAGTATTATAAAACAAAATTTAACACCGAGCCACACAAGGACATATTAGGACAGAAGAGATAGGTTTTAAGGAGTGTCTTAAAGGAGGACAGAGAGCTGGAGAGGCGGAGAGCTTTAGGAAGGGAATTCCAGAGCTTAGGGCCCAGGCAGCTGAAGGATTGTGGGGCTGGAGGAGATTACAGAGATAGGGAGGGGCAAAGGCCATGGAGGGATTTGAAAACGAAGATGAGAATTTTGAAATCGAGGCGTTGGTTAACAGGGAGCTAATATAGGTCAGCGAGCACAGGGATGGTGGTTGAGCGGGACTTGGTGCGAGTTGGGACACGAGCAGCAGTGTTTTGGAACACCTCTAGTTTATGTAGGGTAGAATGTGGGAGGCCAGCCAGGAGTGTGTGGAATGGTCAAGTCTAGAGGTAGCAAAGAAATGGATGAGAGTTTCAGCAGTGGATGAGTTAAGGCTGGGGTGGAGACAGGCGATGTGACTGCACATAATAATTAATTGGTTGTGAAATACTTTGCAACATTCTGGGGACATAAAGTGCTGCATGCATGCGATTGGCAAAAGAACCAGAGGTGACATGAGGAAAAATCATTTTTATGCAGCAAGTGATTAGGATTTGGAATGCACCTTTTATCTACTGCGGTATAGGAAGTGGTTTGTGTCTTCATCAAAGTAAGGAGAGACAAGTAACTGAGGAACAGTGTCACTTCCCATTTCCTGCTCTGCACTGCCTTAGCCAGGAGAGTGAATGGACATGTGAGGTCAGCCTAGCCTTCCCATACATGCCAAGCAGTAACTCAGTTGGAAGCTTTTGAGTATAATCAGCAGCAGGCCACGTTTAACCTTGTTTTAAAACAGCTCTTGTATTGGGCAAGATAACATTGTCATTTCCTTGCTCTGGCTTTCTGCTTCCATATAATTAAACATTGTGGGCCGCCCCAAACTGTGTGAGAACACCATCGCAGGTCGGATTTATAAATATAGCTGGAGCACCGGGCCCTGGAACATCGTGGCAGAGGTGCGGCGAATAAGGGTATGGGGCCCAAAAGAGCCGAGGGCCCAGGGGCAGCACGGACCTGCCCACACTGTGATATGTGTGCACACTAGGTCCATGCAGCAGAGCAGGTCTTCAGTCGTCTTGGTTAATCCTTGCCACGGGATAAAGGCCTAGCTCTGTCAAACCCATGTGGTGGCTGATGTGCAATGGTCACCACAAGTTAAAAAAATTCACGCACAGGCATCTTCCACCCCCTCAACTGGAGTTCAGGACTGGAACATCGTGTCCTTTACTGAAACATCTGTGAACTCTCATGGAAGCAAGTCATCCTCGTTCGAGGGACCACCTATAATGATGATGAATTATTTGCTCCAAATAAATCCTATTTTAGCCTAAAAGTAACAGTCTCACACATATAATGTCTATTGGAGTTGGCTCAATCCTATTTTAGCCTGAAAGTAACAGTCTCACACATATACTGTCTGTTGGTGTCGGCTCAATTTGGTGGGCTTCCCGCCTGATTTAAAAAAAAATTATTCTTGGGATGTGGGCATCGCTGACAAGGCCGGCATTTATTGCCCATCCTTAGCTGCCCTTGCGAAGGTGGTGGTGAGCTGCCTTCTTGAACCACTACAGTCCGTGTGGTGACGGTGCTCCCTCAGTGCTGCTAGGAAGGGAGTTCCAGGATTTTGACACAGTGACGATGAAGGAACGAAAATATATTTCCAGATCAGGATGGTGTGTGACTTGGAGGGGAACTTGGAGGTGGTGGTGTTCCCATGCGCCTGCTGCCCTTGTCCTTCTACTTGGTAGAGGTCGCGGGTTTGGGAAGTGCTGCCGAAGAAGCCTTGGCGAGTTGCTTTAGTGCATCTTGTAGATGGTACACACTGCAACCACAGTGCACTGGTGGTGGTGGGAGGGAATGTTTAAGGTGGTGGATGGGGTGCAAATCAAATGGGCTGCTTTGTCCTGGATGGTGTCAAGCTTCTTGAGTGTTGTTGGAGCTGCACTCATCCAGGCAAGTGGAGAGTATTCCATCACACTCCTGACCTGTGCCTTGTAGATGGTGAAAAGGCTTTGGGGAGTCAGGAGGCGAGACACTCGCCACAGAATACCCAGCCTCTGACCTGCTCTTGTTCCCACAGTATTTATGTGGCTGGTCCAGTTAAGTTTCTGGTCAACGGTGACCCCCAGGATGTTGATGGTGGGGGATTCGGCGATGGTAATGCCGTTAAATGTCACGGGGTAGCGGTTAGTCTCTCACTTGTCAGAGATAGTTATTGCCTGGCACTTGTGTGGCGTGAATGTTACTTGCCACTTAACAGCCCAAGTCTGAATGTCATCCAGGTCATGCTGCATGTGGGCATGGATTGCTTTATTATCTGAGGCATTGCAAACATCCCCACTTCTGACCTTATGGTGGAGGGAAGGTCATTGATGAAGCAGCTGAAGATGGTTGGGCCTAGTACACTGCCCTGTGGAATTCCTGCAGCGATGTCCTGGGGTTGTGATGATTGACCCCCAACCATCACAACCATCTTTCTTTGTGCTAGGTATGACTCTGGCCAATAGAGAGTTTTCCCCCTGATTCCTATTGACTTCAGTTTTACTCGGGCTCCTTGATGCCACACTCGGTTAAATGCTGCCTTGATGTTAAGGGCAGTCACTCTCACCTCACCTCACCTCTACAATTCAGCTCTTATGTCCATGTTTGGATGAAGGCCGTAATAAGGTCGGGAGTCAAGTGGTGCTGGCCGAACCCAAACTGAGCATCAGTGAGTAGGTTATTGGTGAGTGAGTGCTGCTTGATAGCACTGTCGCGACACCTTCCATCATTGCCTGATGATTGAGATAGACTGATGGGGCAATAAACTGCCCTGTGAGTGTTTGATGGGGCAGTGTAGAGGGAGCTTTACTCTGTATCTAACCCGTGCTATACCTGCCCTGGGAGTGTTTGATGGGGCAGTATAGAGGGAGCTTTACTCTGTATATAACTCGTGCTGTAACTGCCCTGGGAATGTTTGATGAACACCTTAGAGGGCCACCGAGGATTCCCCTCCACTGTGGTTAATATGGCCCTCGACCGTGTCTGTTCCATTTCAAGCACTTCTGCCCTCACCCTTTCCCCTCCTTCCCAGAACCATGATAGGGTTCCCCCTTGTCCTCACCTTGGACCCCATGATATGATATCATCCCCTCCCCTCCTCTCCTCTCCTCTCTCAGCATTCCGAAGGGACTGCTCCCTCTGCGACACCCTGGTCCATTCTGCAGTCACCCCCAGCACCTCCTCCCCTTCCTACAACATCTTCCCGGGCAAGCGCAGGAGATGCAACATCTGCCCTTTTACCTCCTCCCTTCCCACTGTTCAGGGCCCCAAAACACTCCTTCCAGGTGAAACAGCAATTTACTTGTACTTCTTTCAATTTAGTATACTGTATTCGCTGCTCATGATGTGGTCTCCTCTATATTGGGGAGACCATGCGTAGATTGAGTGTTTGATGGGACAGTGCAGAGCGAGTGTTACTCGGTATCTAACCCATGCTGTACCTGCCCTGGGAGTGTTTGATGGGACAGTGCAGAGCGAGTGTTACTCGGTATCTAACCCGTGCTGTACCTGCCCTGGGAGTGTTTGATGGGACAGTGTATGATTGAAACACAAAGTGTTTTATTTTTTGATGAACATTAAATAAACTAAAAACTACTACACTGCACTTGGGCCATGTTTTTCCTGTAACTTGTGCCTGGAGCCCAGAGACCAATTGTAACGTTACACCTGGTATCACAGCCGCGATCAGCTGACCAACAATAACCTGGGAATGCTCCAGGTCAAAACAAGAAGTAATTTTACCAGTCGCACTATCGAAGTGCCCTCTCGTGGGGATGCCATCTCTCTCAAAAACAAGCCCCTGAGTTTGTGAAATTTACAAATTTCAAAACATTTTGCCACATTCTTGTTGCACAAAGGTGCCCCCTTTGGTGCTCGGGGGCACTTGAATATGAATAGACACAACTCAATTGTTGCTGACCATCTGACCTGCATTTCCTGCTGCTCACCCATCATCATCATCAGCAGCATGACAGTCTCTTGGAATCGAGGAAGACTTGCATCCACTCTAAAAGTGAGTTTCCAGCTAGCTGTACAGTATATGGGAATTACAGTCTCTTTCACAGGTGGAGTAGACAGCGATCGAAGGAAAGGGTGGGTAGGGAGTCTGGTTTGCCGCACGCTCCTTCCGCTGCCTGCGCTTGATTTCTACATGCTCTCGGCGACGAGACTCGAGGTGCTCAGTGTCCTCCCGGATGCTCTTCCTCCACTCAGGGCGATGTTTGGCCACGGACTCCCAGGTGCCGGTGAGGATGTTGCATTTTATCAAGGAAGCTTTGAGAGTGTCCTTGAAACGTTGCCTCTGTCCATCTGGAGCTCGCTTGTCGTGTAGAGCGCTTACTTAGGGAGTCTCATGTCGGGCATGCGGATGATGTGGCCCGCCCATCACCGCCTGTGCTCACTGACCTACACTGGCTCCCGGTTAACCAAAACCTCGCCACCATTAGTGGCCTTGCCTTCAGCAGCCCAGAACCTAAACTCTGGAATTCCCTCCCGAAACCTCTCCGCCACTCTACCTATCTCTCCTCCTTTAAGACGCTCCTTAAAACCTACCTCTTTCACCAAGCTTTTGGTCACCTGCGCAAGTATCTGCTTATGTGGCTCGGTGTTGAATTTTGTTCGATAATCGCTTCTGTGAAGTGCATTGGGAATTTTTACTACGGTAAACGCACTATCTAAATACAAGCTGTTGTTGTTCATCCAAGCTTCAGATTCCCCATCAGACACTCCCTCCATGTGTGCTGAAATCAACTCTTCACCCTGTCTCCTACATTACGTTGGAACAGGAGGAGGCCATTCAACCCCGCGAGCCTGTTCCACCATTCAGTTAGATCATGGCTGATCTGTACCTCGACTCCATTTACCCACCTTTGCTCCATATCCCTGGTTACCCTTACCCAAGAAATATCTGTCGATCTCAGTTTTGAGCATTTCAATTGACCCCAGGTCTTCCCAGCCTTTTGGAGGAAGAGCTCCAGATTTCCACTACCCTTTCGGTGAAGAAGTGATTCCTGATTCACTCCTGAACAGCCTGGCTCTAATTGTAAGATTGTCTCCCCCCTCCCTCCTCCCCCTCCCCTGTTCTGGAATCCCCCACCAGAGGAAATAGTTTCTCTGTATCTGGTACAACTTCCAGGACTGACATGACGAGGTTCCTCACACACACTGGGAGAGTGGTCGGTGCAACTTGTGATCCCTGCTGGTAAGCTGCAGTACAAGCTCACAACTGTCCTCATGTGGTGAGTCTAAGTAATTACATTCAAGGTAGTTGTTTGTAAAGCAGAATTAAAAAAAAACTTCTTAAGTAGGAATTTATCCCATTAATCATGTCCCCATTGAAAGGAAATACCATTTATATAGCACCTCAGGATGTCCCAAAGCGTCTTACAGCCTATTAATTACTTTTTGAAGTGCAGTCACTGCTGTAAAGTTGGAAACGCAGCAGCCAATTTAGTACACAGCAAACTCCCACAAACAGCAAACACCAGACCATCTGCTTTTTTAGTGATGTTGGTTGTGGGATAAATATTGGCCTCAGGACACCAGGGAGAAGCCCCCTGCTCTTTTTCCAATAGTGCCATCTCTTGCATCTGCCTGAGAGAGTAGATGGGGCCTTAGTATAACGTCTCATCAGAAAGACGGTACTTCCGAATGTGAATTGCTCCCTCAGTACTGCCCCTCTGACAGTGCAGCGCTCCCTCAGTACTGCCCCTCCGACACTGCAGCCCTCCCTCAGTACTGCCCCTCCGACACTGCAGCGTTCCCTCAGTACTGCCCCTCCGACACTGCAGCCCTCCCTCAGTACTGCCCCTCCGACACTGCAGCCCTCCCTCAGTACTGCCCCTCCGACACTGCAGCCCTCCCTCAGTACTGCCCCTCCGACACTGCAGCCCTCCCTCAGTACTGCCCCTCCGACACTGCAGCACTCCCTCAGTACTGCCCCTCCGACACTGCAGCACTCCCTCAGTACTGCCCCTCCGACAGTGCAGCGCTCCCTCACCCGCCGACAGTGCAGCGTTCCCTCAGTACTGCCCCTCCGACACTGCAGCACTCCCTCAGTACTGCCCCTCCGACACTGCAGCACTCCCTCAGTACTGCCCCTCCGACACTGCAGCACTCCCTCAGTACTGCACTGGAGTGTCAACCTAGATTTTGTGCTCAAGTCTCTGGAGTGGGACTTGGACCCACAACCTTGTGACTCAGGAGAGGGAGCTTCCCATGGCTGACACTATAGGGTTAAAGGGCTGCAAATGCTTTCTTTCAAAAGTTACTCGGTGAAACCTCTTTTCATCGGGGAGGAGGGGACTGCGATGAGAGAGAGAGAGAGAGAGAGAGAGAGAGAGAGAGAGAGAGAACTGATGGGGAGATATTCTGGTTCCTGTTACCTGGGGCTATCGGATCACCAGGATGTGGTTAACACAAGAATTGGCTGCCGTGTTTATCTACAAAACAAGTTAGTGCACTTCAAAACTAATCCATTGGCTGTGAAATGGGTGGGATGTCCCGAGATCTGTGCACGCTGCAAGATAAATGGGTATTCTTTCTGTGATCATCTTTGAGGGGTTAGAGATGTGGTCATTTCCCCCCCACTCTGTGCACTTTTCCTCCAAGCGGTGAGAGTGGGTCAGCGTTGATGACCCTCCAGTCGCTGAGCCGAGTATGGAGGGGCTGAGTGAAGCCACTCCCCCCCAACGAGGGCCACGGCCACCCATGGGCTGCAACATAAGAATTAGGAGCAGGTGTAGGCTATTTGGCCCCTTGAGCCTGCTCCACCATTCAATAAGATCATGCTGATGTGATCATGAACTCAGCTCCATTTCCCTGCCCACTTTCCATAACCCTTTATCGCTCAAAAATCTGACTATCTTTGCTTCAAATATCTTCAATGACCCAGCCTCCACAGTTCTCTGGGGCAGAGAATTCCACAGATTTACAACCCTCAGAGAGAAGAAATTCCTCCTCATCCCAGTTTTAAATGGGCGACCCCTTATTCTGACTCTATGTCCCCTAGTTTTAGATTCTCCTATGAATGGCAATATCCTCTCTGCATCCACCTCGTCAAGTCCCCTCATTATTTTATATGTTTCAATAAGATCACCTCTCATTCTTCTGAACTTCAATGTGTATAGGCCCAACCTATCTTCATAAGTCATCCCCCTCATCTCCAGACTCAACTTAGTGAACCTTTTCTGAACAGCCGCCAAAGCAAGTATATCCTTCCTTAAATACGGAGACCAAAACTGTACCCAGTACCGCAGGTGTGGCCTCACCAATACCCTATACAGTTGTAGCAGGACTTCTCTGCTTCTATACTCTATCCCCCGCAATAAAACTTTCCACTGCTCTCTGGGTCAGGAGAAGTCCACCATCACACACCCACTCCGCTGGCAATGGTATAAAAACCAAAAGACTTGCATTTCTATTTCACGACCACCGGACGTCTCACAGCACTTTACAGCCAATGAAGTACTTTTGGAGTGTAGTCACTGTTGTAATGTGGGAAACGCAGCAGTCAATTTGCACACAGCAAGCTCCCACAAAGAGCAATGTGATAACAACCAGATAATCTGTTTTAGTGATGTTAATTGTGGGATAAATATTGTCCAGGACACCGGGGAGAACTCCCCTGCTCTTCTTCAAAATAGTGACCACGGGATCTTTTATGTCCACCTGAGAGAGCAGGCGGCGCCTCGGTTTAACGTCTTATCCAAAAGACGGCTCCAACAGTACTGCACTGGAGTGTCAAATTTATGTTCTCAAAATCCTGGAGTGGGATTTGAATCCACAACCTTCTGACTCAGAGGTGAGTGTGCTGCCCACTGAACCACAGCTGACACTATGTCCAACAGCGAGATCATAGAGAGGGAGAGAGTACCTCAAAAAGAATGAACCGGTCGGGTGAGATCCATCAGTCTAAATCCTGATGGTTTCGGCCCAACTTTAAATCCAGTTCCCATTGAATCCTGCACTCAGTGCACCCAGAGACGAACTTGCTGTGAATCTGCCCAAGTATAGGATCTGATCGGAGGGCACCAATATTTTAAAGGGACGTTGCATTGGACTGTTCACTGGAGTTGGGCCCAGGCACATTGAAATTCAGCAGAGGACCACAGCGAGTTGTTGGGTAAAGGGTCTGGCTTCAATGATCGGTCCCTTGACCGTGACCAGGGTCACCTGTCCAGCCCAGCTATGAACACAACATACTTGCCCAATGATGGTACAATAAGGGTGGGTGGGGGAGGGGTTCGACAGGCAGAGAAAATCTCCAGTACCAGGCGTTCCCAGGAATGCTGGGTCCATTTCTCCCCTGCCTTCGCAGCTTCAGTAATCTATGTGAGGAAGTGATGCTTCAGGTGTACAGAGCCTTGCTCAGACCCCACCTGGAGTATCTGCGTTCAGTTCTGGGCCCCGCTCCTCAGGGAGGGTATATTGGCCTTGGAGGGAGTGCAGCAGATTCACCAGAATGAGACCGGGGCTGAAATGGTTAAATTATGAGGACAGGTTTCACAGACTGGGCTTGTATTCCCTCGAGTTGAGATAGTTGAGGGGCGATCTAATTGAGATGTTTAAGATGATTAAAGGATTTGATATGGTAGATAGAGAGAAACGATTTCCTCTCTGCGGGGGAATCCACAAGGGGGCACAATCTTACACTTAGAGCTGGGCTGTTCTGGGGTGAAATCAGGAAGTACTGCTTCACACAAAGGGTAGTGGGAATCTGGAACTCTCTCTTCTCTTTCCCCCCCGGCCCCCCCAAAGGCTGTGGATGCTGGCGGGTCAACTGAAATGTTCAAGACTGAGATCGATAGAAAATTAAATAAGGGTATCAAAGGACATGGAGCAAAGGCAGGTAAGTGGAGATGAGATGCAGATCAGCCTTAATCTGATTGAACGGCGGGACAGACTCGAGGGGCTGAATGGCCTTCTGTTCCCACGTTGCACAGAAGGCTTTGTTCAGTCGCCCTCTACAATCAGGAACGGCCAGACCAAGCCAGGATAGGTTAGGCCAGGCCAGGCTAGGTTTTGTCTGGCCAGACCATGCCATGCCAGGATAGGTTAGGTTACGTCTGGCCAGGTTAGGTCAGGCTAGGTCAGGTCAGGCCAAGCCAGGCTAGACCAGGCCAGGCCAGGATGTGAGACAGGATAGAGAAAGGGAAATTAAAAAAAAACACAGGAAAATTGAATTTAACAGAACAAGTGGAGGATTTTACGAGCCTCATTGCGTGATGGCGCTCTGAGCGATGCCGAACAGCAAGATCCCAAGTTTGAACCTCCAGACGCTCCCAGATCAGGGTGGCAGTGGGAGTGCTGGGTCCCTGCGACCATGGGCTAGTAACCAAAGAAAAATGAGAGGATTCCACCCGTCCCACTGCCAAGGGCCCCGTGTGGCGAGAACTGTGCTTGTGACAGCTGCCGCAGTTGAATAGCCTGCCGACATGCGGCACTGATGACGGACTCTGGCTGGTGCCTGTCCCAACGGCTCATCAATAAACCACACCCGTCGCCTAAACACAAAATGCCAAGTTTTATATTCAATGTAGATTTTATTTCACTTCCCCAAGAGTAGAAAACCAGCCACGGTGCTGATGCAAGTATTTGCTCAACAACCGGAAGGGTCCCAGGTCCAGGTCCAGGCTTAGAGCGGAGGGGGAGAGGAGGCAGAGAGAGACGTTTTAAAATGATTCCCTCCTCTCCCTCTCCGCCTCCCCCTCCTCCTCCTGCATCATCAAAACAACTCAAGGTGACCGTTACAGAAAATACATATTATTTCCACAGAAAAATGGCCTTAAGGAATAAACAGGTACATCTGGAACATCACTGCTTGCCCTTTACAACACAGGGCTCGGACATCTTGCATTTGTACAACGTACAAGCCGAGGGCTGGCCCCCTCTGCTGATCCTCGCGGTGAAAGGTTTAGTGCAATTTAAACCACATCCCAAGTAACCTCAACGTCTGTATCCCATAACTTTCTTTGCTTTTCAAACAGAATTATTTACAGCTCAATTCTGGGGCATTTACAAATGGAACATGACACGGCACCCTTTAACACTGGGCCACACCCCAAGGCCCAGGTGCAACCATTTCTTTGTAGTTTAAAAACTCTCTGGGCTTTTTTAAAGGGACAGAACCACCATCGATAACCCACCGTCCTGCTCCTCCGTCTGTGAGTTTCAGCCCCACACCCCCTCCCCTCCACCCCACTATTCCTTTCCCACCCCTACTCTTCCAACACCCCCACCTTCCAGCTGATGTTGCCCCTCGGTCAGGCTCTGCAGTCAGGCTCTCTCCTGTGCCTTACCTCCCACCCAAGTGGCAAAGCTCCCTGTTTGAGTTCAGACACAGTGAGCATCGGCTGGCTATTCGACTGCAGAGGCGCCAAGATCAGCACAAGCGCACCGCCTGGCAGGGGCGTATCGGACGGGGGATCAGGGGCGAGAACCTCTGGGGAGGGGTATCGGAGACCAAGCCGTGAGCCCCGCCACACCAAAGGTGAGTGATCTCAGCACAGGCCAGGAGTCACAGCAGGCAAAGCAGTGAGTGACCAGGGGGCAGTCCTTCCACTACCGCCACCCCTCCTTTTAAAAGCCCGTGCTGCTAAAAACAGAAAACGGTATAAAACAAATATTGCTCGCTGCGTTAGGTCAAAATCCATTAGGTCAAATTAATTCCACATCCCTGATTTTCACCCAGAAATATCAGCTCAAACTCACATCCCTCACCTGCCAGCTGCAGCGAGACATTCAGTCACACAACCCCAAATAACTCCAACAAATCCACACAATTATTTTTTTTCTTGTTCAGCTATTCAGTCTCGAGTGAAGCTCCAACCTTGCCTTGTGCTTCGGAGCTCCACGGATAACCTGATCCTCGAAAACAAAACAGCCACCTCAAAACAAAACATCACCGGGTCACAAACTGCACCTGCAACACGTTTCACAACACTTTAGGCGAATGGGCGAATCTTCCTTGCTCCCCGAGGCAGGCCAACACGGCAGAAAACCCCTCCAAGATTCAGGGCACTCGATGAGCAAAGGACTGGTACCTGGGCCACCAGGTCAGACCCTCATTCCCTGCGTGGTGACGGCCCCTCGCTCTGTTAATCCTCAGATGTGTTTAGACAATTGGCAGTGATCCAGAATAAAAACTCCAATCTTTTGCCAACACGCTTATAAAGGACTATAGAGTGCGAGCCAGTCGGTGCCTTCAGGAGGGACGGAGCTGGAAGACACACATCCCCAGTGACAGACCTGTACCCACCAGTACTGTACCACAGTGTTAGTGACAGACCTATACCCACCAGTGCTGTACCCCAGTGTTATACAGTGACAGACCTGTACCCACCAGTACTGTCTCCCAGTGTTATACAGTGACAGACCTGTACCCACCAGTACTGTACCCCAGTGTTATACAGTGACAGACCTGTACCCACCAGTACTGTACCCCAGTGTTATACAGTGACAGACTTGTACCCACCAGTACTGTACCCCAGTGTTATAGTGACAGACCTGTACCCACCAGTACTCTAACCCAGTGTTATACAGTGACAGACCTGTACCCCAGTGTTATACAGTGACAGACCTGTACCCACCAGTACTGTACCCCAGTGTTATACAGTGACAAACCTGTATCCACCAGTACTGTACCCCAGTGTTATACAGTGACAGACCTGTACCCACCAGTACTCTAACCCAGTGTTATACAGTGACAGACCTATACCCACCAGTACTCTAACCCAATGTTACACAGCTTAAAGTGCTCTCTCCAGCAACACCCCAATTTTAGAAGGATGAAATGTGTAACTGGGGTTGGATGTTATTCACTGTCCAAGTGACCAGAGTATATACATTCACTGTTACACGTTTGTGAAATACTAGTGACATGGATTGATTGAGAGATTATGTGATTGAAGAGTTGATTAAGGCAGCGTGTGTAACTGAAGTATAGCAGCGACACACTTGTGGTCCGATTCCCTTGGTCTGTGTACCGCCAGGTTAACAAAGAGCTCCTCTGGTGGCTGGTATGGGTATGATCTTCACTCAGGGCACTGACTCATGACTGGCTGCAGTTGGGAGAGTGTTAAATCCTTTGATTCCTCAAGTGGTCATCGGTACTTTATGGGACTACACACAGAGTGTCCAGAGACTATTCCACTGTGGAGGGGACCACCACACCCAGCACTTATTTGCCATTCACACTGGCGCACTATTCCGCATGGTGTGGCAACACCCCGCCCACCCACCCCCTCCCCCCCCGACCTCGGCCGATGTCCCCTTCACCCTAACCTAGCCACGTTGGTGAACCAAAGCTGCCTCCAAGACTCAATACTGCACCATGCATTTGGCCATCAGGGGTTGGGGGGGGGGGGTGGGGGTGGGGAGGAGACACAAGCGTTGAAGATTAAAGCCGCTGCCGAGAAACCAGTCACTAACAACTCGCGACAACCAAAGGCGTCATTTCCATTGGTCAACGGGAAACAAATTTATAATTGCACTTTTTAAAAAAATGGGATGGGAGGGAAGAGAGGCAAAACGTGTTGTGTTCAACTACACACCCTTCCACAAGGTGCAATGTGACACTGCGATACGTTAATGGAGCCTTGCACCAAGATGTTTTGCATAGTGACTTCTCAACCTGGAGGCCCAGGACTACACGCGCGACCATTTTAATCTTTGGCGATTGGTTCAGTCGTGCGAGGCGGTCTGTAACCAGAGCTTGACAGAGATTTCTAACCGCCATGTTCACGCTCGACAGACCTGTCTGAATTGCACTGCTGTGACAGAGAAGCCATTTCTCGGTCCCTCACCCCCTCTACTCCTCCTTCACCTCACCTCACCTGCCTTCCCCTCCCCTCTCCCCCCACACCACCCCCCCACCCCCACCCTCCCAATGGCAGTCTCTGCAAGGTACAAATGTTCACATGTTCCCCCTTGTTCCATTGACAAACAGCACAATCCACACTTACAGTAACACATAATCTGTGGCATTTCCTGGCATCTCGTTACATAGAAGTCCTGCTTCATGATCGGTGAAACCACAGATGTACTTTAAATAGGACAGTGCAGAACGCCTCACTGTCTTGGTCTCTTGGTCCAGTCTCCGACACCAAGTCCCGCATCTTAGTGAGATTACTACCAAAGAAAAACAAGAGATTGCGGAAAGGTTGAGTGAGCGAGAAGAGGCCGAGTGTTCCAGGTCTCGGATTATTTACACATTCAATACACGGTGAATCCTGCACCATTGAGTTTTGCCGAGGCGGTAGACCAGAGCTGGTCCCACAATGCTCTCCGAGCACCTCCTCCAGTCCCCGCTGTGCATGATTGTCTCTACGACCCGCCAGACCCACCAGGCCTCCGACTAGTCATTCGCTGAAGCGTTTCTTGGGCCCAGTGCGGGCCCGATTTGACCTCCGAATGTCCTGCTTGGAGTCCTTGCACTTTTGGCAAATGAAAACCTCGGGAACGTTCGATTTCCTGATTTTTGCGCACGAGAGATGTATCCAGGTCCCGCACTCATTGCATTCGATCATCGGCCTTCCGGCAAACGGCTTCATGCAGAAACATGTGATCAGATCCCAGGAATCGTCATCTGAAAGGAGACAAACCGTCAATCGAGGCGCCCAACTAGCATTACATTCCTCAACGCTGAGCTGCACCTCATGGCAACTTTCAACCTTTCCTCCCTCAGTGGGACTTTCACCTCACATAGAAACATAGAAACATAGAAACATAGAAAATAGGTGCAGGAGTAGGCCATTCGGCCCTTCTAGCCTGCACCACCATTCAATGAGTTCATGGCTGAACATGCAACCTCAGTACCCCATTCCTGCTTTCTCGCCATACCCCTTGATCCCCCTAGTAGTAAGATCTATATCTAACTCCTTTTTGAATATATTTAGTGAATTGGCCTCAACAACTTTCTGTGGTAGAGAATTCCACAGGTTCACCACTCTCTGGGTGAAGAAGTTTCTCCTCATCGCAGTCCTAAATGGCTTACCCCTTATCCTTAGACTGTGACCCCTGGTTCTGGACTTCCCCAACATTGGGAACATTCTTCCTGCATCTAACACACCACAAAGGTCAAGTATAGACGAGGGGGTCAAACCCTTCATAGCAGTCTTCCGCCCCCCCCCCCCCATCTCAGCTTCCCACTGCCGCTTGAATGATCCCAGAGTCTTTGCCTCCATTTCCCTTCCCAAGGAAGGCAAGAAGCTGTTGGATTGTCGAACCCAACTGATTCATGAATGTCCTTTACGGAAGGAAACCTGCCGTTCTTATCTGGTCTGACCTATAGGTGACTCCAGTCCCACACCAATGTGTTTGCCTCCCAACTGTAGCGGTTTGAGCAGCTTGTGAGGCCACCTCAGAGAGCAAAGAATGATAAGAAGTGGCCTGCAGCGGTTCAAGAAGGTGGCACACCACCACCTTCTCTGGGATGGGCAATAACTGCCGGCCTTGCCAGCGACGCCCACATCCCCAGAACAAACTGAGCATAAAAAAATCCAAGAGTGCGTAAAGGCAATTCCTTCACAGACCAGGTGCAATCTACCCCATCACAATTCACCCCTCCAGTCAACTTCCACTATTTTTAAACTGTGGCCTCCATGAATCAACAACTCCATACCCTGAACCAGTCCTAGCAACGCAGGACCCATCATATCCCACAGAACATTTCATCGCCTTAGTAATACCTTGCCCTACAACCACAAACCCAGTTTACAAATATTATCCAGCTCCCTTCTGAGGAAATTCATCAATACAGCACCAGCTGAGAATCGGATGAACAATTCCCCTGGTCTCTTAACATAAGAATTATGAGCAGGAGTAGGCCATTCGGCCACTCGAGTCTGCTCCGACTTTCAATAAGATCATGGCTGATCTTCGACCTCGACTGCACTTGCCCCGCCCGATCCCCACATCCATCGATTCCCCTCGAGTCCAAAAGTGTATTGTTCTCAATCCTGAATATACTCAACAACTGAGCATCCACAGCCCTCTGGGGTAGAGAATTCCAAAGATTCACAACCCTCAATGAAAAAATTCCTGCTCATTTCAAGTCTTAAATGGCCGACCCCTTATCCGGAGACTGTGCCCCCTAGCTCTAGACTCTCCAGCCAGGGGAAACAACCTCTCCGCATCTAGCCTGTGAATCCCCCTCAGAGCCTTATATGTTTCAATGAGATCACCTCATGCTTCTAAATTACAGAAGCGTATAGGCCCAATCTGCTCAATCTCTCCTCACAGGACAACCCTCTCATCTCAAGACTGGCATTTCTATAGCACCTTTCAGCCACTGAAGTACTTCTGAGTGCAGTCACTGTTGCAATGTAGGGAGATGCAGGAACCAATTTGCAAGCTCCCACAAACAGCAGAGAAATAAATCACCAGATCATCGGATTTAGTTGTTGGTTGATGGATAAATATTGGCCAGGACACTGGGAGGACTCCCCCGTGGGATCTTTTACGTCCATCTGAGAGAGCAGACAGGGCCTCGGTTTAATGTCTCATTCAAAGGATGGCACCTCCGACAGTGCAGCGCTCCCTCAGCACTGCACTCGGAGTGACTCAGAGGCAAGCTTGCTATTGTGGAACCAAAGTCCTAATGTGCTCACAGTCCGAATGAGGTAGTCTGCTCACATCTGCACTCTCAGCATCTCAAGGATCTTTGTTTCTCCAACAAGACCAAGATCAGTTCTTTAAATCTCTCTCGATTCTTTGTTCCACGGGGCCATCCTGATCATTCCATCAGTTTTACCGCAGCACGTTTCACGGCTGGTTTAATATTTTCCAATCTTCACATTAAACCTTTTCTCTACTTGTGTGGGAAATATTACAACTTGCATTTATATAGCGCCTTTAATGCAATAAAACATTTCAAAGGGCACTTCATAGAAGTGTTATCAGACAAAATTTGGCACTGAACCACAAAATGAGATATTAGGACAGGTGACCAAAAGCTTGGTCTGAAAGTTTTAAGGGCTCTCTTCAAGGAAGAGAGAGCGAGAGAGAGCGAGCGAGAGAGAGCGAGCGAGAGAGAGAGAGCGAGCGAGAGAGAGCGAGCGAGAGAGAGCGAGCGAGAGAGAGCGAGCGAGAGAGAGCGAGCGAGAGAGAGAGAGCGAGCGAGAGAGAGCGAGCGAGAGAGAGCGAGCGAGAGAGAGCGAGCGAGCGAGAGAGAGCGAGAGAGAGCGAGAGAGAGCGAGAGAGCGCGAGAGAGCGCGAGAGAGCGCGAGAGAGCGCGAGAGAGCGCGAGAGAGCGCGAGAGAGCGCGAGAGAGCGCGAGAGAGCGCGAGAGAGCGCGAGAGAGCGCGAGAGAGCGCGAGAGAGAGCGAGAGATGGAGAGAGAGCGAGAGATGGAGAGAGAGCGAGAGATGGAGAGAGAGCGAGAGATGGAGAGAGAGCGAGAGATGGAGAGAGAGCGAGAGATGGAGAGAGAGCGAGAGATGGAGAGAGAGCGAGAGATGGAGAGAGAGCGAGAGATGGAGAGAGAGCGAGAGATGGAGAGAGAGCGAGAGATGGAGAGAGAGCGAGAGATGGAGAGAGAGCGAGAGATGGAGAGAGAGCGAGAGATGGAGAGAGAGCGAGAGATGGAGAGAGAGCGAGAGATGGAGAGAGAGCGAGAGATGGAGAGAGAGCGAGAGATGGAGAGAGAGCGAGAGATGGAGAGAGAGCGAGAGATGGAGAGAGAGCGAGAGATGGAGAGAGAGCGAGAGATGGAGAGAGAGCGAGAGATGGAGAGAGAGCGAGAGATGGAGAGAGAGCGAGAGATGGAGAGAGAGCGAGAGATGGAGAGAGAGCGAGAGATGGAGAGAGAGCGAGAGATGGAGAGAGAGCGAGAGATGGAGAGAGAGCGAGAGATGGAGAGAGAGCGAGAGATGGAGAGAGAGCGAGAGATGGAGAGAGAGCGAGAGATGGAGAGAGAGCGAGAGATGGAGAGAGAGCGAGAGATGGAGAGAGAGCGAGAGATGGAGAGAGAGCGAGAGATGGAGAGAGAGCGAGAGATGGAGAGAGAGCGAGAGATGGAGAGAGAGCGAGAGATAGAGAGAGAGCGAGAGATAGAGAGAGAGCGAGAGCGAGAGCGAGAAAGAGAGAGCGAGAGAGAGATAGAGAGGTTTAGGGAGGGAATGGGTGATGCGCACAAGGCCAGAGTTGGAGGAGCACAGAGATCTCATGGGGGGGGGGGGTGTGGCGGCGGTGGGGCTGGAGGAAATTACAGAGATGGGGAGGGGCGAGGCCATGGAGGAATTTGAAAACAAGGATGAGAATTTTAAAATCAAGGCTTTGCCAGACCTGGAGCCGATGTAGGTCAGCGAGCACAGGGTGATGGGTGAACAGGACTCGGTGTGAGTTAGGACACGGGCAGCAGAGTTTTGGTTGAGCTGAAGTTTAGGGAGAGTGGATGGTGGGAGGCTGGCCAGCAGAATGTTAGCAAATCAACTAGCAGTCCTGGCAATCGGTCCCAGTGAGACCGAGGCTGGATCTGGGCTCGGCCATTAGGAGTTCCTCCAGAAATGGAAACATTTTGACTACTGCAATGCAGGAAGATTCTGGGACCCCAAGGAAGGGTCGAGGCCCACAGTGCAAAATTACAGCAAGGCTCAAAAAGAGGAGAGAAGAGAAGGTCAAAAGTCATAGTTAGGGGACACTTGGGGTTTTAAAGCCACAGGTTGAAGGGAAAGCAGAGACGATGAGTTGACCAATTCTGAGAACGTGGAAGCAAAGAATAATGGAGCAGGAGACGCTGTGAGGAGTTTAAATTTGAACGCAGTAAAGGTGCATTTGTGGCTTCGAATGAAAGAGCAGAAAGCTCAGAAGAGCAACGAACATCGCCACATGATAGACAAGGAAGGCTGTCCACCCCATCTCAATCAGTAGGACCATCAGGAAATTTACCTTCAATCTTGAGGTTTTCCATGGGGGTGGTGTCAGGAGGAGGAACTGCAAGATAATGTGTGACAGAGAGTTAGCCATCTCGCTCCTGATGTGCATTCAGTTCATTTCAAAAATGCATCTAAACATTCGTAGGAACAGGAGGAGGCCATTCAACCCCTCTAGCCAGTATCGCCATTCAATGAGATCATGGCTGATCAGTTTCTTAACTCCATTGACCCACCTTGGCTCCATAACCCTTAATATCCTCAGTTAACAAAAATCTATCAATCTCCGTTCTGAAACTGAACAATCATGTTCCTCATGATAGTCATCCCACCATTGCCCACATTGAGGGTATAGCATGCTCTCGCTTTAAAAATCACATGTCCAAGAGGACAGGCCACTAGAGCTCATCTCTCAGCCAATGCAGGTGTTCAGTAAATGCTCAACTCTCTTTGCTTCCTACCCCATCCCACACGTCCCCCCACCCCCAGGAGGTTAAGGGGGTGTCATTGGTCTCGGGCCAGAGTGCAGAATGGACGTTAGCGATTCTCTCGCACGCCTGATTATGAAGTCAACGGAAATTAAAATCTCCGTTCAGTCCGTAAGGTTGACCCTGAGCTTCCGGTCGCCTGTCACTTCAATTCTCCGCTCCAGTCCCACTCTGACCTCTCCGTCCTCAGCGTCCTGGACTGTTCCAACGAAGCTCGAGGAACAGCACATCATCTTTTGTTTAGGCACTTTACAGCCTTCTCGAATCAAAATCGAGTTCATCAATTCAGAACGTAACCTCTGTCCATATTTTTTTTCTTTCCCATGCCAGCTGATGATGATTCTGCCATCTCCATTTACACTATCTAGACCCATCTTTTATTTCTTAAATTGCCCCATTACCATCTCCTTTTGCCTTGCACCATCATCCCTTTTGTCTCTCAAACTCTCCTGGCTTCCACCCTATCACAGACCTTCCCTTTTGTTTTGTTCTTCCCTCCCCTCCCCTCCCCCCTTTCCCAGCCCCTACAATTGCTTAAAAACCTGTTACATCTCTACTTTAAGTTCTGGCAAAGGGTCACTGAGATGAAACATTATCTCGGTTTCTCTCCCAACAAATGCTGCCTGACTAAAGGAAATGGCAGAGAAATTAAACAAATTCTGTGTGTCTGTCTTCACGGAAGAAGACAAAAAAACTCCCGGAAATAGTGGAGAACCAAAAGCGAGAATGAAGAACTGAAATAAATTAGTATTAGTAAAAAAAATAGTACTGGAGAAATGAATGGGACTGAAAGCCAAGAAATCCCCTGGACCCGATGGCCTACATCCTAGAAACATAGAAAAATAGGAGCAGGAGTAGGCCATTTGGCCCTTTGAGCCTGCAACACCATTCAATAAGATCATGGCTGATCATTCACCTCAGTACCCCTTTCCTGCTTTCTCTAGGGGTTTGAAAGAGTTGGTTATAGAAATAGTGGATGCATTGGTTTTCATCTAGAATCTATGGAATTTTGGAAGAACGGTTCCCACGGATTGGAAGGTAGCAAATGTAACCCCACTATTTAAAAAAGGAGGGAGCAAGAAAATGGCGAACTACAGACCAGTTAGCTTGACATCAGTAGTAGGGAAAATTATTAAGGACGTGATAACCGAGCACTTAGAAAATAATAATAGGTAGAGTCAGCAGGGATTTATGAAAGGGAAATCATGTTTGACAAATCTGGTAGAGTTTTTTGTGGTTGTAACCAGTGGAATAGATAAGTGGGAACCAGTGGATATGATGTATTTGGATTTTCAGAAGGCATTTGATAAGTTGCCACACAAGAGGTTATTAAACAAAATTCGGGCTCATGGGATTGGAGGTAATATACTAGCACGGATTGAGGATTAGTTAACGGACAGAAAACAGAGAGTTGGAATAAACAGGTAATTTTCAAGTTGACAGGTTGTAACTAGTGGGGTGTCATAAGGATCATTGCTGGGGCCCCAGCTATATCAATGAACATATCCAAGTTTGCTGATGATACAAAGCTAGGTGGGAATGTAAGTTATGAGGATGATGCAAAGAGACTTCAAGGGGATAAAGAAACATAGAAGTAGAAACATAGAAATTTACAGCGCAGAAGGCGGCCATTTCAGCCCATTGTGCCTGCGCCGGTCGACAAAGAGCCACACTGCCCTCGGTCAGCAGCCCTGAAGGTTACATATAAACCTATGAATAATGAACAATGGCGGACAGGTAAAAAGCATCTGGCCCAATCAGTCCAATCCACACAATTGTGACACCCCATGCATCGCAACATTTTACACTCCACCCCAACCAGAGCCATGCGATCTCCTGGGAGAGGCAAAAAAACAAATTAAAAACCCAGGCCAATTGGGGGAAAAAATCTGGGAAAATTCCTCTCCGACCCATCCAGGCGATCGAAACTAGTCCAGGAGACCACTCTGGCCGTATTTGATTCCCTGAAGTCCTTACCACTGTATGTGCGCCATCCAACAAGAGGTTATCCAGCCTAATCCCACTTACCAGCTCTAGGTCCATAACCCTGGAGGTTACGGCACTTCAAGTGCCAATCCAAGCACCTTTTAAATGTGGTGAGGGTTTCTGCCTCCACCACCCTTCCAGGCAGTGAGTTCCAGAACCCCATAACCCTCTGCGTGAAGAAGGTTCCCCTCAAATCCCCTCTGAACCTTCCACCAACCACCTTCAAACTATGCCCTCTCGTAACCGGCCCCTCCACAAAGGGAAATAGGACCTTGCTATCCACTAGGACCCTCCTAATTTTATACACCTCAATGAGGTCTCCTCTCAGCCTCCTCTGTTCCAAGGAGAACAAACCCAGCCAATCCAATCTGTCCTCAAAGCGAAGATTCTCCATTCCAGGCAGCATCCTTGTAAATCTCCTCCACACCCTCTCCAGTGCAATCACGTCCTTCCTATAATATGGTGACCAGAACTGCACGCAGTATTCCAGCTGTGGCCTAACCAGAGTATTATAAAATTTAAGCATAAACACGCTGCTCTTGTATTCTATGCCTCGGCCAATAAAGAAAAGCATTCCGTATGCCTTCTTAACCACCTTATCCACCTGGCCTGCTACTTTCAGGGATCTGTGGACAAGCACTCCAAGGTCCCTTTGTTCATCTACACTTCTAAGTGACCTACCATTTAATGTCCTATTTAATTTTACCTCTGAACTTTCTGTATTCCTCCAGAGATTCTACAGTATTTAGCAGTCGGTATATGACATATGCTTCCGTTTTTCTTTATCCTCCCCTGCAAGTCCCTATACAGCCAGGGGGCTGTAGAATTGCTAATCCCACCCTTTTTCTTTTAGGGCACATGTTTGGCCTGAGCCCTCCGGATCTCCTCCTTGAATGCCTTCCACTGTTCCAATACTGATTTAAACATAGAAACATAGAAAGTAGGTGCAGGAGTAGGCCATTCAGCCCTTCGAGCCTGTACCACCATTCAATATGATTATGGCTGATCATGCAACTTCAGTACCCCATTCCTGCTTTCTCTCCATATCTTTGATCCCTTTAGCCGTAAGGACCACATCTAACTCCCTTTTGAATATATCGAATGAACTGGCCTCAACAACGTTCTGTGGTAGAGAATTCCACAGGTTCACAATTCTCTGAGTGAAGAAGTTTCTCCTCATCTCGGTCCTAAATGGCTTACCCTTTATCCTTCGACTGTAACCCCTGTTCTGGACTTCCCCAACATCGGGAACATTCTTCTTGCATCTAACCTGTCCAATCCCGCCAGAATTTTATATGTTTCTAGGAATCCCCTCTCATTCTTCTAAATTCCAGTGAATATAAGCCTAGTCGATCCAGTCTTTCTTCATATGTCAGTCCTGCCATCCCAGGAATCAGTCTGGTGAACCTTTGCTCCACTCCCTCAATAGCAAGAATGTCCTTCCTCAGATTAGGAGACCAAAAATGCACACAATATTCAAGGTGTGGTCTCACCAAGGCCCTGTACAACTGCAGTAAGACCTCCCTGTTCCTATACTCAAATCCCCTCACTATGAAGGCCAGCATGCCATTTGCTTTCTTTATTGCCTGCTGTACCTGCATGCCTACCTTCAATGACTGATGTACCATGACACCCAGGTCTCGTTGCTAATCTGACACCATTCAGATGATAATCTGCTTTCCTGTTTTTGCCACCAAAGTGGATAACCTCACATCCACATTATACTGCATCTGCCATGCATTTGCCCATTCACCTAACCTGTCCAAGTCCCCCTGCAGCCTCCTAGCATCCTCCTCGTAGCTCGCACTGCCACCCAGCTTAATGTCATCTGCAAACTTGGAGATATTACATTCAATTCCTTCGTCCAAATCATTAATGTATATTGTAAATAGCTGGGGTCCCAGTACTGAACCCTGCGGCACCCCACTAGTCACTGCCTGCCATTCTGAAAAGGACCTGTTTATTCCCATTCTTTGCTTCCTGTCTGCCAACCAGTTCTCTATCCACATCAATACATTACCTCCAATACCATGTGCCTTAATTTTGCCCACTAATCTCTTTCAAAAGCCTTTTGAAAGTCCAAATACGCCACATCCAACGGTTCTCCCCTATCCACTCTACTAGTCACATCCTCAAAAAACTCCAGAAGATTTGTCAAGCATGATTTCCCTTTCATAAATCCATGCTGACTTGGACCGATCTTGTCACTGCTTTCCAAATGCGCTGCTATTACATCTTTAATAACTGATTCCAGCATTTTCCCCACCACCGATGTCAGGCTAACCGGTCTATAATTCCGTTTTCTCTCTCCCTCCTTTTTTAAAAAAGTGGGGTTACATTAGCTACCCTCCAATCCATAGGAACTGAACTAGAGTCCATGGAATGTTGCAAAATGACCATCAATGCATCTACTATTTCTAGGGCCACTTCCTTAAGTACTCTGGGATTCAGACTATCAGGCCCTGGGGATTTATCGGCCTTGAATCCCATCAATTTCCCCAACACCATTTCTTGACTAAAGGATTTTCCTCAGTTCCCCCTTCTCGCTAGACCCTCGGTCCCCTAGTATTTTCGGGAGGTTATTCATGGCTTCCTTAGTGAAGACAGAACCAAAGTATTTGTTCAAATGGTCTGCCATTTCCTTGTTTCCCATTATGAATTCACCTGATTCTGACTGCAAGGGACTTACATTAGTCTTCACTAATCTTTTTCTCTTCACATATCTATAGAAGCTTTTGCAGTCAGTTTTTATGTTCCGTGCAAGCTTCCTCTGATACTCCATTTTCCCCCTCCTAATTAAACCCTTAATCCTCCTCTGCTGAATTCTATATTTCTCCCAGTCCTCAGGTTTGCTGCTTTTGCTGGCCAATTTATATGTCTCTTCCTTGGATTTAACACTTTCCCTTGTTAGCCACCTTCCCTTTTTTATTCATACACCACACAGGGATGTACAATTGTTATGGTTCATCCATGTGATATTTAAATGTCTGCCATTGCCTATCCACCGTCAACCCTTTAAGTATCATTCACCAGTCTATCCTAGCCAATTCACCTCTCATACCATCGAAGTTACCTTTCCTTAAGTTCAGGACCCTAGTCTCTGAATTAACTGTGTCACTCTCCATCTTAATGAAGAATTTATATTATGGTCGCTCTTCTCCAAGGGGCCCCGAATGACAAGATTGCTAATTAATCCTCTCTCGTTACACAAGACCCAGTCTAGGATGGCCTGCTCTCTAGTTGGTTCTTCGACATATTGGTCTCAAAAACCATCCCTTATACACTCCAGGAAATCCTCCTCCACAGTATTGCTACCAGCTTGGTTAGCCCAATCAATATGCAGATTAAAGTCACCCATGATAACTGTTGTACCCTTATTGCATGCATCCCTAATATCCTGTTTGATGCCATCCCCAACCTCCCTACTACTGTTTGGTGATCTGTACACAACTCCCACTAACGTTTTCTGCCCTTTGGTGTTTCGCAGCTCTACCCATATAGATTCCACATCATCCACGTTAATGTCCTCCCTTACTATTGCGTTAATCTCTAACCATTATCGCTACCCCACCTTCTTTTCCTTCTTGAATATTGAATATCCGTGGATGTTGAGTTCCCAGCCTTGGTTACCTTGGAGCCATGTCTCCGTAATCCCAATTAACAGCTATCCGCGCAGTCAATTCATCCACCTTATTACAAATGCTCCTCGCATTGACACTCAGAGCCTTCAGGCTTGTTTTTTTAAACACTCTGTCCTTTTAGAATTATGTTGTAATGAGGCCGTTTTTGATTTCTCTGCCCTCCACTCTTGCTTTTCTCCTTCCTAGATTTTGCTTCTGCCCCCTTTTTACTTCCCTCTGCCTCCCTGCATAGATTCCCATCCCCCTGCCTTTTTAGTTTAAACAGCACTAGCAAACACTCTGCCTAGGACACCGGTTCTGGTCCTGCCCAGGTGTAGACCGTCAGGTTTGTTCTGGTCCCACCTCCCCCAGAACCAGTTCCAATGTCCCAGGAATTTGAATCCCTCCCTCTTGCACCATTCCTCAAGCCACATATTCATCTGAGCTATCCTGCAATTCCTACTCTGACTAGCACGTGGACTGATTTACCTTCAAATAGCTGTTTCCAGTCCATTGTGGCCAAATTACGTCTCAAATTAGCAAAGTTAGCTTTTCCCTAATTTCAGACTTTTATTCCTGGTCTATCTGTGTCCTTATCCATAACTAACCTGAATCTAACTGAATTATGGTCACTGGCACTCACTGATACCCCTTCAAACTGTCCAGCTTCATTCCCCAAAACTAAATCCAGAATGGCTCCCTCTTGTGTTGGGCTTGTTACATACAGACAAAAAAGTTCTCTTGAATGAATTTTAAGATTTAGGCCCCCTCTGTATCCTTCACACTATATTTGTACCAATCAATATTAGGATAGTTGAAATCCCCTACTATTATTACACTATGGTTTTTGGACTTCAGAAATTTGCCTACATATTTGCTCTTCTATCTCCCTCCCACTGTTTGGGGGTCTATAATACACACCCAGCAGTGTGATTGCCCCTTTTTTTATTTTTCAGTTCTACCCATATGGCTTCATTTGATGATCCCTCTAACATATCATCCCTCCTCACAGCTCTAATAGTTTCTTTAATCAATACTGCGATCCCCCATTCTTTTTCCCACCCTGTGTCTTGTCTAAAAATCCTGCAATCAGGAATATTGAGCTGCCAAACCTGCCCCTCTTTCATCCACGTCTCTGTAATGGCTATAATGTCATGCTCCCAAGTGTCTACCAGTGCTCTTAGCTCATCCACCTTATTCGCTATACTCCTTGCATTGAAGTATATAACATTTAGCACAGGAAGACCTCCTTGATTACTATTTACTAACCCTCGTTTCCCCTGTCTTACAGATTCACTTTCTACATTCTTGCTTTCCAATTTCAGCTTTACTTCCTACCCTATTGAATTAGTTCTCAGGTTCTCATCCCCCTGCCAAACTAGTTTAAACTCTCCCCAACAGCACTAGCAAATCTCCCCACAAAGATATTGGTCGCGGCACCGTTAAGGTGCAACTGACCCTACACTAGAGAATCTGGGGCTGTTCTCCTTGGAGCAGTGAAGTTTGAGATAAGATTTGATAGAGTTATTCAAAATGAGTGGTCTAGACAGAGTAAATAAAGAGAAACTGTTCCCATTGGCAGAAGGGTCAAGAACCAGAGGACACAGAATGAAGGTGATTGGCAAAAGAACCAAAGGCGACATGAGGAAAAACCTTTACACACAGCGTGTGGTTAGTGTTTGGAGTACACTGCCTGAAAGGGTGGTGGAGGCAGACTCACTCATGGCTTTCGAAAGGGAATTGGATAAATACCTGCGCGAAAAAATTTTGCAGGGTGGGGGTGTGGAACTAGCTGAAGTGCTATTGCAGAGAGCCGACACGGGCTCGACGGGCCAAATGGCCTCCTTCCATGCTGTAACCATTCTATGATTCTAGGGAGGGAGTTTCAGGATATTGAAGGAACGGTCGATACATGTCCAAGTTGGGATGGAAGGCAAGTTAGAGGTGCTGGTGTCACCTTGCACCTGCTGCCCTTAACCTTCTAGGTGGAGGTGGTTGGGGTTTGGCCGGTACTGCTGGCTTACATGGAAGTTTTGGGGATTAGGCTGCACTGGTGCTGTTGAGAGAAAGCTCATTGCTGGGACACTGGGTGCTATTGTACAACTGGGTGTGGATGGCTGGGCTGTGAAGACCCGATACCAACACTGGTTGACAAATCTGTTACAAGAGAAGAGATGGTTATGGGGAGTTTATCCACGTGTGATTGAGCCTCTCAGGGCAGAAAGATCCCAGGAATGTTCCTGATCGCTATTTGGTTATGTCTTAAAAATTTCACACGAGTGGATCTTTGGCACCAACAGGACAGGACTTGCTTGCGATTTTCCCCCCAAAATCCCATGGTCCACTCAAGCACAACCCAACAGCATTGTGGGTCTTCCTTCACCTCACGGACTGCAGCTGTACAGGAAGGCGGCCCACCTCCACCTTCACAGGGGCCAACTCGGAATGGGCATTAAATGTTGACCTTGCCAGCGACGCCCACATTCTGAGAATCAACAAACAAAAATATCTATTGTCTCGGCACAGGGAGGCAGAATGAGGCCTTGCGTCATGTGTCAGAGAGTTACCAGTGACCAGAAACCCAGCTCGGATAGAAAATAGTCAGGCGAAGGAATGGGAAAATAAAGAATCCTCCTGACAGATCGCACGCATCTGAAGGAAAAGGGCCTCCATGGGCGGAGATTTGGGCTATTTGCCCTACTCCTGCCCAGCAAATGCCCTTGAAATTCATACGTTGGTAAAAGCAGGTATAAGGCCAGCTTTTACCAGCATAAGAGTTTTAAAAAACAGAAAAATAATATCTCATCACTCATTTATACATTAACAACCCTTTCCAATAAGGTAATTTTATTTTTAGCCCTGTTAAAGCATTTTTTTCTCAAAGTTTTTTTATTTACAATATTTAATTAAATGGCATTTTAATTAATTTTAAATATGTAATTTATTTATTTATTTCATGTGTTCGTGTATTTTTTTTAGTAAACGGAACTCTCCATAAGTATGAATGGGGATTCCCTTTTGATTGGTTGGGCCCACGTGATCCCAGGGGCACTTGTGAACCGCCTGCATCCCTGGGTCTCTACACAGGCCTACTGGAGCGCAAGTTGCTGAACCTCCCGGGCCAGGTAAATTCGTAGATTTTTTTTGCTTCTGCCCGCGGGGAGCCTCCGACTCTAAATTTTTGGCCAATGTCATTCAGGGAAGCGAACCTGCTCCCTTCCCTGCCCCACATTGTGTGCAAGAAACAGAGCATTTCTAGAGCACCTTTCTCGACCTCAGGACAGCTCAAAGTGCTTTCCAGCCAATGAAGTACTTCTGAAGTGCAGTCACTGTTGCAATGTAGGAAAGGCAGTCAATCTGCGCACAGCAAGCTCTGACAAATAGTAAAGTGACAATGACTTAGATAATCTGTTTTAGTGATGTTAGTTGAGGGATAAATATTGGCCCCAGGCCACCAGGAGCAACTTTCCTGTTCTTCTTCCAACAGTGCCGTGGGACCTTCTACATCCACCCGAGGGGACAGAGGGGGCCTCGGTTTAACATCTCATCCGAAAGACGGCAACTCTGACAGTGCAGCGCTCCCTCAGTGCTGCCCCTCCGACAGTGCAGCGCTGCCTCAGTACTGGCACATCAGCCTGGATTATGTGCTCGAGTCTCTGAAGTGGGGCAGATGTGGTTAATTCTTTATGCCCTCTGAAAAGGTCGGGCAAGCCATTCAATTGTAAACAATCGCCACTTGAGGCAGCCCAGCAGCATCACCTTCTTGGGACAACTTGAGATGGGCAGTAAATGCTGTCCTTGCCAGTGATGCACACATCCCGAAAACAAATTAGGAGGCAGCACATGAAACTGAAGTAAAGCAATCACCTCCAGTATGTCCTTCCATTCTGGAGGAAAACAAGCACGGAAAAGCAATGTGTGAGGGGGACACAAAAAATCTGCAAAAGGACATAGACAGGCTGAGTGACTGAGCAAATATTTGGCAGATGGAGTATAATGTTGGAAAGTGTGAGGTCATGCACTTTGGCAGAAAAAAAAAATCAAAGAGCAAGTTATTATTTAAATGGAGAAAGATTGCAAAGTGCCGCAGTACAGCGGGACCTGGGGGTACTTGTGCATAAAACACAAAAGGATAGTATGCAGGTACAGGAAGTGATCAGGAAGGCCAATGGTATCTTGTCCTTTATTGCAAAGGGGATGGAGTATAAAAGCAGCGAAGTCTTGCCACAACTATAAGGTATTGGTGAGGCTACATCTGGAATACTGCGTGCAGTTTTGGTTTCCATATTTACGATAGGATATACTTGCTTTGGAGGCAATTCGGAGAAGGTTCACTAGGTTGATTCTGGGGATGAGGGGGTTGACTTATGAGGAAAGGTTGATTAGGTTGGGCCTCTACTCATTGGAATTCAGAAGAATGAAAGGTGATCTTATCAAAACGTATAAGATTATGAGGGAGTTTGACAAGGTGGATGCAGAGAGGATGTTTCTACTGATGGGGGAGACTAGAACTAGAGGGCATGATCTTAGAATAAGGGGCCGCCCAATTAAAACAGAGATGAGGAGCAATTTCTTCTCTCAGAGGGTTGTAAATCTGTGGAATTCACTGCCTCAGAGAGCTGTGGAAGCTGGGACATTGAATAAATTTAAGACAGAAATAGACAGTTTCTTAAAAGATATGGGGATAAGGGGTTATGGGGAGCAGGCGGGGAAGTGGAGCTGAGCCCATGATCAGGTCAACCATGATCTTATTGAATGGCGTAGAAGGCTCGAGGTGCCATATGGCCTACTCCTGTTCCTATTTCTTACGTTCTTATGTTCTTACTTTCGTAGAATGACAGCTCCGTTCTCCGTTGGGGTGAACCACATTGTTCGCATGCCTGATACAAGACTTCCAAAGCAAGTAGGAATTCCTACGCGGCAAGCGAGCCCAAGGTGGGCAGAGGAAACTTTTCAAGGACCTTCAAAGCCTCCTTGATAAAAATTCAACATCCCCACCAACACCTGGGAGTCCCTGGCCAAACACCGCCCTAAGTGGAGGAAGTGCATCCGGGAGGGCGCTGAGCAGCTCGAGTCTCGTCATCGAGAGCATGCAGAAAACAAGCGCAGGCAGCGGAAGGAGCATGTGGAAAACCAGTCCCACCCACCCTTTCCCTCAACCACTGTCTGTCCCACCTGTGAGAGAGACTGTAATTCCCATCTTGGACTGTTCAGTCACCCAAGAACTCACTTTGAGTGGAAGCAAGTCTTCCTCTATTTTGAGGGACTGCCTACGATGACGACGACAACACAGAAGGATGTCGTTCAACCCATCATGCCTGTGCCGACTCTTTGAAAGAGCTATCCAAGTGATCTCACTCCCCCTGCTATTTCACCATAGCCCTACAAATACTTCCCCTTCAAATATCTATCCAATTTTGAAAATTACTATTGAATCTGCTTCCACCGCCCTTTCAGGCAGGGCATTCCAGATCATAAAACTGGCTATATTTTTAAAATTCTCATCTCCCCTCTGGTTCTTTTGCCAATTACCTTAAATCTGTGTCCTCTGGTTACCGATCCACATGCCAGTAGAAACAGATTCTCCTTATTTACTCTATCAAAACCCCTCCATGTAACTGAAGCCCTTCATCCCTGGTACCATTTCTGAGCCCAAAACTCTGATCTTCAATGGTTTAAAAATAGCATGGAATAATTGTCTGGATACTTTAGATGTCTAAAGTTGACAGATAAAACCCAGCAAAACATTTCCCCTTGTAGGATTCTTCTGATGCCAGATTCCACTATTTTATGCTAAAATCACTACATTCCAAGAACAAAACATTACAACCTTTGGGAGCCTCCTTACCCGAGCCCATGCTGATCTCATCTGCCGCACTCGTCTCCAGCTCTTCTGTGCACTTCTCCTTCTCCTCCTCCTCCTCCTCCTCCTCTTCTCTCTTTTCTCCCGCTTCAGTCTTTTCTTCCCCTTCCCTCTTTTCTCCCGCTTCAGTCTTTTCTCCCGCTTCGTGTTCTTTTGCTTCTTTCTGTTCTTCCTCTTCCCTCCTTTCTGCCGCTTCGCTCTCTTCTTCTTCTTCTTCCCTCCTTTTTTCCTCTTCCTTCCTTTCTGCTGCTTCCCTCTTTTCTTCCTGATTTTCCTTCAGCTCCTTAACCTGCTTGCTCAAAGTTCTTTCTGCCTCCGCTGCCTCTCTCTCGAACTCTTCCAGCAGCGAGATCGGCTTGTAGATCTCTTCTGCCTCCAGCCAGAGTTTGAGTGTTTCCTCCTCAGACTCAGTCTCGCTCTGCGGCACCTTTTCAACAGTGTGACGGACCTCTATTGGTTTGGGGACCTCGGCTGGTGGCTGCGACACTTCCACTGCCTTCCGACCCTTTTCCAGGTTGATTCTCTTCCCGCTTTCGGAATTCTTCCTCTTCCTCACCCCGTCCAGGCCCAGCTTCTTCAGGGACACCTTCTTCTTCTTGAATTTCTCAGACTTGGATTTCTCCGGGCTATCGAACAGGGAGCTGGTGAAACTCGGCCGCTCCAGCAACGAGCTGTCCGATTTCCCCCGCTTCATCCCTTCTTTGTCGGCCGTGCATTTGATCTTTTTGCCGCAGTGTAAAATGTGGGAGTCAGAGGAACGAGAGGACTCCCAGCTGTCGCTGTCTAATGTGCTCCCGGTGCTGTTGCGAGGACTCAGACTTGCGTGGATCCAGGGGTCATGCTGAGAACGGAGAAGGAAATAAAGAATTTTAGAAAATGCAGAGGAAAAAGGCAAGATGGAAAAAAAAAAGAAGCTTTAACATCAAATGCGTTTTAGTTGTTAGTCAGTGAGATTATAGTACATGGTGATACACTAAGTCAAAGACTACATGCTACATATGAACTTAACATCACACGTGCTAATACTGATCTCAGCCCTACCTCCAGTCGGAAGTCATTTCTGACATTTCTCTGTTTTGCTATTCCGAACATCAAATCTTGACTTAAAGGACTTACATGCACGCGCACACATATATAGACACATTGCAATCTATCAAGTGAAACAGTTGATGTAATCTCCAACAATCAGTCCACCATTTGGTCAGAAAGTCTCAATCCCCAAAGGCCAATTAGCAGAAGACCTTGCAGAGACATGGTCCCTCATTGATGGGTGATGGAATTCCAAACTATAGATATTTGAATTCTCGGGGTATCAAGGGATGTGGGGAATCGGACAAGAAAGTAGCGTTGAGGTGGAAGATCAGCCATGATCTTATTGAATGGCAGAGCAGGCTCGAGGGGCCAAATGGCCGACTCCTGCTCCTAATTCTTATGTTCTTATGTTATGGAGGTCCGGAAAACACAATCAACCATTGGATAATCCTCCAATAAAATAGTTGAAACTAAAAGCCAGCTGCCATACTTTAAAGATTTTTCTTCCCCAATCGAAACTATCAAATTCCACGATTGGTTGTTGCACTCCTGGTTCGATGGTAGATTGACCTGCCCCTGAACAGTCTCTACCTCCTGTATAAGTGCGGGTCCACAGCAAGAGACATGGCCTAATTTAGCATGTTATTAGCAACTGGGGAGGTGGTGAAGGGGGTGACCTTGCTTGTGCATTGGAGGTGGAGCCCTGGCTGATCTTTCACCTCCTTGTCCAGAAATATGTAGCACTCTAGCTCCCATAGACCAAGGACTGAATCTGCTGCTGGTTTGTCAGTGGCTCAGACCCACACCATGAGGTGTTCAAACCATAGTTCAGAGAAGGTTCGCCAATGTTGATTCCGGAAATGAGGGGGTGGACTTATGAAGATAGGTTGAATAGGTTGGGCCTATACTCATTGGAGTTCAGAAGAATGAGAGGTGATCTTATTGAAACATAAGATAATGAAGGGGCTCGACAATGTGTATGCAGAGAGGATATTTCCACTCATAGGGGAAACTAAAACTAGGGGACATAGTCTTAGAATAAGGGGCTGCCCATTTAAAACTGAGATGAGGAGGAATTTCTTCTCTCAGAGGGTTGTAAATCTGTGAAATTCTCTGTCCCAGAGAGCTGTGGAGGCTGGATCATTGAATATATTTAAGGCAGATTTTTGAGAGATCAAAAATCCGAGCAGCAGGAGTCTGAGGGAGGCCTATAAAAGGCCCAATGTCGAGGAGGAGTGGCAGTCCGAGCAGTGGGAGTCCTATAAAAGGCCCAATGTCGAGGAGGAGTGGCAGTCCGAGCAGTGGGAGTCCTATAAAAGGCCCAAAGTCGGAGGAGGAACGGCAGTCCGAGTAGCAGGAGTCCGGGGGAGGCCTATAAAAGGCCCATCATCGGAGGAGGAGCCAGCTGGTGCAGCTGCAGCAGGGAGAGAAGGCAAAAAAGCAGTAAATAGAAATCGAAGGGTGACGTCACTGCCAATGGGGTAAGTGATTGGTGAGTAGTTTTTCTTCTTTTTCTTTTCCTTTATCAGTAAAAAAAACCTTTGCCATTAAATTAATTAAGGGTTAAGTCATGGCAAGAGAACCCAGACCTGTGTCATGCTCCTCCTGTGCTATGTGGGAAGCCAGGGATGCTTCCAGTGTCCCTGACGACTACATGTGCGGGAAGTGGATCCAGCTGCAGCTCCTGACAGACCGGATTGCGGCACTGGAGCTGCACATGGATTCACTCTCGACATCCGCGATGCTAAGGATGTCGTGAATAGCATGTTTAGTGAGTTGGTCACACGGCAAGTAAAGGTTACTCAGGTAGATAGGGAATGGGTGACCATCAGGCAGAGCAGTGGAAGGAAGGTAATGCAGGGTTCCCCTGCGGTTATCCCCCTCCAAAACAGATATACCGCCTTGGGTGCTGTTGGGGGGGGCGACAGTAGCAGCCAAGTTCATGGCACCATGGGTGGCCCTGCTGCACAGGAGGGCAGGAGGGCAGGAAAAAGAGTGGAAGAGCTATACTGGTAGGGGATTCTATTGTAAGGGGAATAGATAAGACGTTTCTGCTGCCGCAATCGAGACTCCAGGATGGTATGTTGCCTCCCTGGTGCAAGGGTCAAGGATGTCTCGGAGCGGCTACAGGACATTTTGGAGGGGGAGGGTGAACAGCCAGTTGTCGGGTGCATATCAGCACCAACAATATAGGTAAAAAACAGGATGAGGTCCTACAAGCTGAATTTAGGGAGCTAGAAGTTAAATTAAAAAGTAGGACCTCAAAAGGTAGTAATCTCAGGATTGCTACCAGTGTCACATGCTAGTCAGAATAGGAATTGCAGGATAGCTAAGATGAATACGTGGCTTGAAGAGTGGTGCAGGAGGGAGAGATTCAAATTACTGGGACATTGGAACCGGTTCTGGGGGAGGTGGGACCAGTACAAATGGGACGGTCTGCACCTGGGCAGGACCGGAACCAATGTCCTAAGGGGAGTGTTTGCTGGTGCTGTTGGGGAGGGGTTAAACTAATATGGCAGGGGGATGGGAACCTATGCAGGGAGACAGAGGGAAGTAGAATGGGGCAGAAGCAAAAGATAGAAAGAAGAAAAGTAAAAGTTGAAGGCAGAGAAACCCAAGGCAAAAATCAAATAGGGCCACATTACAGCAAAATTCTAAAGGGGCAAAGGGTGTTAAAAAGACAAGCCTGAAGGCTCTGTGCCTCAATGCAAGGATTATTCGTAATAAGGTGGACAAATTAACTGCGCAGGCAGCTGTTAACGGATATGATGTAATTTTGATTACGGAGACATGGCTCCAGGGTGATCAAGGCTGGGAACTCAACATCCAGGAGTATTCAACATTCAGGAAGGATAGACAGAAAGGAAAAGGAAGCGGGGTAGCGTTGCTGGTTAAAGAGGAATTTAACGAAATAGTAAGGAAGGACATTAGCTTGGATGATGTGGAATCTGTATGGGTGGAGCTGTGGAATACCAAAGGGCAGAAAATGCTAGTTGTGTACAGACCACCAAACAGTAGAAGCGAGGCTGGGAACAGCATCAAACAAGAAATTAGGGATGCGTGCAATAAAGGTACAGCAGTTATCATGGGCAACTTTAATCTACATATAGATTGGATTAACCAAACTGGTAGCAATATGGTGGAGGAGGATTTCCTGGAGTGTATTAGGGATGGTTTTCTAGACCAATATGTCGAGGAACCAACTAGAGGACTGGCTATCCTAGATTGGATGATGTGTAATGAGAAAGGACTAATTAGCAATCTTGTTGTGCGAGGTCCCTTGGGGAAGAGTGACCATAATATGGTAACATTCTTTATTAAGATGGAGAGTGACACAGTTAATTCAGAGACTAGGGTCCTGAACTTAAGGAAAGGTAACTTCGATGGTATGAGACGTGAATTGGCGAGAATAGACTGGCAAATAATACTTAAAGGGTTGGCGGTGGATAGGCAATGGCAAACATTTAAAGATCACATGGTTGAACTTCAACAATTGTACATCCCGGTCTGGAGTAAAAATAAAACGGGGAATGCGGCTCAACCATGGCTAACAAGTGAAATTAAGGATAGTGTTAAATCCAAGGAAGAAACATATAAATTGGCCAGAAAAAGCAGCAAACCTGAGGACTGGGAAAATTTAGAATTCAACAGAGGAGGACAAAGAGTTTAATTAGGAGGGGGAAAATAGAGTATCAGAGGAAGCTTGCTGGGAACATAAAAACCGGCTGCAAAAGCTTCTATAGATAGGTGAAGTCAAATTAGTGAAGACAAACGTATTGGTATTGGGGGTAATAATGGGAATAAGAGAGAACTGGTTGGCAGACAGGAAGCAAAGAGTCGGAATAAACGGGTCCTTTCCAGAAATGGCAGGCAGTGACTAGTGGAGTGCCGCAGGGCTCAGTGCTGGGACCCCAGCTCTTACAATATACATTAATGATTTAGATGAAGGAATTGAGTGTAATATCTCCAAGTTTGCAGATGACACTAAACTGGGTGGCGGTGTGAGCTGTGAGGAGGATGCTAAGAGGCTGCAGGGTGACTTGGACAGGTTAGGTGAGTGGGCAAATACATGACAGATGCAGTATGATGTGGATAATTGTGAGGTTATCCACTTTGGGGGCAAAAACATGAAGACGGATTATTGTCTGAATAGCGGCAGATTAGGAAAAGGGGAGGTGCAACGAGACCTGGTTGTCATGGTACATCAGTCATTGAAAGTTGGCATGCAGGTACAGCAGGCGGTGAAGGCGGCAAATGGTATGTTGGCCTTCATAGCTAGGGGTTTTGAGTATAGGAGCAAGGAGGTCTTACTGCAGTTGTACAGGGCCTTGATGAGGCCTCACCTGGAATATTGTGTTCAGTTTTGGTCTCCTAATCTGAGGAAGGACGTTCTTGCTATTGAGGGAGTGCACCGCATGTTCACCAGACTAATTCCTGGGATGGCAGAACTGACATATGAGGAGAGACTGGATCGACTGGGCCTGTATACACTGGAGTTTAGAAGAATGAGGGGATCTCATAGAAAGATATAAAATTCTGACGGGACTGGACAGGTTAGATGCAGGAAGAATGTTCCCGATGTTGGGAAAGTCCAGAACCAGGGGACACAGTCTAAGGATAAGGGGTAAGCCATTTAGGACTGAGATGAGGAGAAACTTCTTCACTTAGAGAACCTGTGGAATTCCCTACCACAGAGAGTTGTTGATGCCAGTTCGTTCGATATATTCAAGAGGGAGTTAAATATGGCCCTTATGGCTAAGAGATCAAGGGGTATGGAGAGAAAGCAGGAAAGGGGTACTGAGGAAATGATCAGCCATGATCTTATTAAATGGTGGTGCAGGTTCGAAGGGCCGAATGGTGTACTCATGCACCTATTTTCTATGTTTCTATAAGGGAATAAAGGGTTATGGGGAGCGGGCAGGGCGGTGGAGCAGAGTCCATGATCAGATCAGCCATGATCTTATTAAATGGCGGAGCAGGCTCGAGGGGCCAAATGGCCTACTCCTGCTCCTATTTCTTATGGGCTTATGTTCTCATAGCTAGTGGACCCAGCTCACAACTCATTCTGGAGAAGGTGCAAAAAAATATTTATAAGGATGATACCCGACTGAGGTGTTCCAACTATCAGGAAAGGCTGAACAGGCAGTGGGTCTTTTCTCTAGAAAAAAAGAGAAGGCTGAGGAGTGACCTGATAAGAGGACATTAAGATTATGAAAGTCTTTGATAGGGTAGATGTAGAAAAGATGTTTCCATTTGTGGGGGAGACCAGAAGTAAGGGCCATAAATATGAGTGAGTCAGTAGTAAATCCAATCGGGAATTCAGGAGAAAATTCTTTACCCAGAGCATGGCAAGAATGTGGAACTCGCTGCCACAGGGAGTGGTTGAGGCGAATAGCAGGGATGCATTTAAGAGGAAGCTGGATAAACACACGAGGGAGAAAGGAATAACAGGATATGCTGATAGGGTGAGATGAAGAGGGGTGGAAGGAGTCTGGTGTGGAGCATAAACACCGGCACGGTGTTGTCCTTGGGTCGAATGGCCTGTTCTGTATTGTACATTCGATACAGTTCTATGTAGATTTTATATATTTGTACTAAGATTTCTTCCTCTGCTACTTTCTCCTGTTTGAAATTTGTGGATGCATTGTTCCAAACCAATCAGTCCAGACTGCAGGTCCCCCCCATTGGTTAATAAACCTTAAATCAGAACACCAAGATCTATTGGTTCTCATAGCTCAGGATCTGTTAAACATGACCGTTTGAGGTGCAGCCACAGAGAGTGACCATTCCAACACTTCCGTTATTGTATCTCTCTCTTTCACTTTTCATTATTTGAATTTTCACTTTTGAAAAATATCCCCTCGGCCCTACACCTACAGATGTGCACACACACACCCCTTCCTTCCTTCCACACACCCACCCCCCCGCCCAACGCCCATCTCTCACCTTCAAAAACCTTGTAAACTCTTGTGTTGACTCAATGAAGACCAGCATCAGGTCCTGGATCCAAGCTGAGGCCACAGACTTCCGACACCTCCCCCCCACCTCCCCCTAAACCTTGCAAAGGCTGCAGTGAAGTTTTAACCTCACTTTTTCACAGTGTCAGGCACAAGGATTAGTCGTGCGTTGGCCCTCCAAGCACTGCACTGCACTGCGGCGGAACATTAATATCTGTCAAAGTCCGAATGTCGCATGCAACTTTTGTAATCTAATGCAACCAACCAGAATGTAATCTAATCCTGGCACAGACCATAATACTACCAGTTGGAGCAATCCCAACCATACACAGTTAAAAGCCGAGGGAGTCGCTGATCTGAACAAGTTCCCACATGGAATGTTGTGTCTGTATTTCCTGGGCTCAGCAACATTAACAGCAACACAGTCGATCATTATGCTGGCAGATGGATTCCAATAAATGCTACATGCCTGGACACTACTTTGTGAATATAAATAGTCCACAAATGTTCTACCCAAATGATAAGATAAGCTTCCTTCAGAAACCTTTTTCCAAGAGATGTCCGAGCTGAGAATTGGTGCCAATTGTCATTTTGTTATAAGGCGCCCTGGACTAATGATTGTCCCAGTTTGGCTGGAACACCAACACCACCACAAACATAGGCATAGCATGATCCCAGAATTAAGGTCTTTTGATTTGTAAACAAGCCTACACAGTTATTTCAGTCAGATGCCAATCTGGAGTACCTGTGTTCAGTTCTGGGTCCCGCATCTCACGGATGGTAGATTGGCCTCGGAGGGGGAGCACCGCAGATTCACCAGAATGATACTGGGGCTAAAAGGGTTAAATTATAAGAACCGGTTGCACAGACTAGGCTTGCATTCCCACGAATGTAGACAGGGGGGCGGGGGAAGAGAAATCTTATCGAGGTGTTTAAGATGTTCAAAGGATTTGTCAGATGCAGAGAAATAATTTCCTCTTCTGGGTGGGAAAGTCCAGAACTAGGGGCATAACCTTAAAGTTAAAGCCAGGCCGTTCAGGAGCGAAATCAGGAAGTACTTCTTCACACAAAGCTTAGTGGAAATCTGGAAAACTCTTCCCCTTCTCTCCCCCTCCCCTCCCCCATCAAAAGGCTGGGGGTCAATGGAGCTTTCAAGACTGAGATCGATAGATTTTGTTGGGTCAGGTAATCCAGGGATATGGAGCAAAGGCAGGAGATGGAGCTGAGGTGCAGATCACTGGATGAGGGCGTCGCTGGCAAGGCCAACATTTATTGCTCATCCCTAGTTGGAGTTGAGTGAACACAGGATCCAACCCTCATTTGTTATACTGTAGATAAAATCTCCAATCGAAACACCATTACAAGAATCACAAATTTCCATAAGTTGTAGGCGTAGGGTGTTACTTGCTTCTGTTATTACAACAAGCAAGTGCAAACAATTGGCCAAAGCTAATTGCGCGCACCCCCCCCAATCTCACCCCATCGTCCCCCCCCCAGCCAGCGATGTACTGTGTTAATCTTCTGGAACAATTGTCTCCACCCCACTTCCAAAATTGTTCACTCACTCACATTGGGCATCACCCAGAACTAAACCCAAGCTAGCTCTCAGCCAACATCTGTGCCATCGCACATTTCCACAGGGGTCAGTAGGTGTTAATCAGAAACCCCAAGTGATTTTCCCACCCCTGCTTCAGACAAGTTTAGGCCAACACTGAGCAGACCACGTCTGCACTGGAGAGTCAGCCTTGTTCTGTGGGCTCAAGCACCTTCCGGGTATGGCTTGAACTCACGAGCCTCGGATTCAGATCAGAGGGTGCCCGTTGTTTTGTAGGTAAAATTGGCAGTCAATGTATGCACAGAAAGATCCCACAAACAGCAATGCAATGAATGACCAGTTAATCTGTTTTTGGTGGAGTTGGCGGAGGGGAGAAATGTTGGTCACAACACACGGAGAGCTGTATGCTCTTCTCCAAGTAGTGCCGTGGGATCTAAAACAATTCTCCTAATCTGATCTCTGGCTTTTTTATGAATTACCTTAAATCTGTGTCCTCTGGTTATCGACTTTAACCTGTGGAAAATAGCTTCTCCTTAATACTCCATCCAAACCATGATTTTAAACACCTTCATCAAATCTCCCCTTAACCTTCTGTGCTCTAAGAGAGAACAATCCCAGCTTCTCTAATCTCTGTGTAACTCAAGTTCCTCACCTGTGGTAGCATTCTAGTAAATCTCTGCTGCACCCTCTCCAAGGCCTTGACGTCCTTCCTAAGGCGCAGTGCCCAGAATTGGACACAATACTCCAGCTGGGGCCAGTGTTTTATAAAGGTTTAGCATAGAATAGTTTCCGGACTTCAATCACAAATTTATCGTGAGCTCATGTTAAACGTGCACCCTTGGCCCTACTGTCCTGGATTAGTTTTAAATGTTCCAGATTATTGTATTCCTCCCTTCAGGGACCAAGGACAGACCCAAGACCCCATGTTGAGTGAATAATTTTGTGGAGCGGGCAGGGAAGTGGAGCTGAGTCCATGATCGAATCAGCTATGATCGTATTAAATGGCAGAGCAGGCTCGAGGGGCCGTATGGCCTACTCCTGCTCCTATTTCTTATGTTCTTATAAGAGCAGACTGGCAACAATTAGAGAACCTACACATGAGCTGCATCGGAACAGGCAGAGTAAGCTCACCTCTTTCGGGTAGGGGATGTAGCCCGCGTACGCTAACACGAATGTGCAGAACTGGTTGAAGTCCTCCACGGTCCTCTGCCTCTTCTTTGGCGGCTAAAAATCAAAGAGAGCAAAGTTTCAGAGAGCCATCCGGGCAGTGCAGCATTCAATTCATTAGGATGGAGCGTTGATCCGAGTGATTATACGATGCTGCTGCTAAACAATACGGACCAGAAGGACCCAAGTTCTGTTCCCTGCACACCTCATCCTCATGTTCAAATCCGCCCCCCCCCCCTTCCCCCCCAATTGGCCTCGCCCCTCCTTAACCTTATCCAGCCCAACAACCCCAACCCCCAACCCAGAGATCTCTGTGCTCCTCCAATTCTGGCCTCTTGAGCATCCCCGATTTCCATTGCTCCACCAATGGCGACCATGCCTTCAGCTGCCTGGGCCCCTAAAGCTCTGGAATTCCCTCCCAAAACCTCTCCGCCTCTCTCTCTCTCTCTCTCTCTCTCTCTCCTTCTTTAAGACCCTCCTTAGAACTTTGACCAGGGTTTTAGTCACGTCCTTCCTAAGCTCCGTGTCCGTTTTTGTCTGATCACGTTCTCGAAGCACCTTGGAACTGTGTACTATGATAAATGCAAGTTGATATTTTTATGCTCAAATCAGCAGATGGGGTTTAATATTGACTTCAGTCCTCGCGAAAGAACGGAGGGGGAAATGAGCCAGGGTTCCTGACCCTGCTTGTTGGACATTGTGTGCGGTCTGAATTGGTTTGGATTGTGATCAACGTTCCCCGAGCTGCGTGGCTATGTGGTGGTTCCGGCTTCTTCAAAGTATAATTTCATGCTTGTGCGAAACTTTGAATGGTCCACGCAGCCCATTAAAGGGACTTCGCACCCAAACTTAAAATTGGGGGGGGAACATTGGTTGCGATGCCACCTAACTCATTGAAACACAAAATTCCTACAGGGAGTGACAGGATAGTTACGGAAATGCTGTTTCTCCTGGCTGGAGAGTCTAGGGTTAGGGGTCATAGTCTCAGGATGAGGGGTTAGCTATTTAAGACTGAGCTGAGGAGAAAGGATTGTGAATCTTTGGAATTCTCCTGTGGATGCTCAGTCATTAGTATATTCAAGGATGAGATCAATAGATTTTTGGACTCGAGGGGGATCGAGGGATATGATGGGAGTATAGAGTTAAGGTAGTAGATCAGTCATAAGAACATAAGAACATAAGAAATAGGAACAGGAGTAGGCCATACGGCCCCTCGAGCCTGCTCCACCATTTAAGAAGAACATTCTAAAAAGGGAGGGAGATCAGCCAGTTGTCGTGGTGCACATTGGTACCAACGACATAGGTAAAAAAAGGGATGAGGTCCTACGAAACGAATTTAAGGAGCTAGGCGCTAAATTAAAAAGTAGGACCTCAAAAGTAGTAATCTCGGGATTGCTACCAGAGCCATGTGCTAGTCAGAGTAGGAATCGCAGGATAGCGCAGATGAATACGTGGCTTGAGCAGTGGTGCAGCAGGGAGGGATTCAAATTCCTGGGGCATTGGAACCGGTTCTGGGGGAGGTGGGACCAGTACAAACTGGACGGTCTGCACCTGGGCAGGACCAGAACCAATGTCCAAGGGGGAGTGTTTGCTAGTGCTGTTGGGGAGGAGTTAAACTAATATGGCAGGGGGATGGGAACCAATGCAGGGAGACAGAGGGAAACAAAAAGGAGGCAAAAGCAAAAGACAGAAAGGAGATGAGGAAAAGTGGAGGGCAGAGAAACCCAAGGCAAAGAACAAAAAGGGCCATTGTACAGCAAAATTCTAAAAGGACAAAGGGTGTTAAAAAAACAAGCCTGAAGGCTTTGTGTCTTAATGCAAGGAGTATCCGCAATAAGGTGGATGAATTAACTGTGCAAATAGATGTTAACAAATATGATGTGATTGGGATTATGGAGACGTGGCTCCAGGATGATCAGGGCTGGGAACTCAACATCCAGGGGTATTCAACATTCAGGAAAGATAGAATAAAAGGAAAAGGAGGTGGGGTAGCATTGCTGGTTAAGGAGCAAATTAAGGCAATAGTTCGGAAGGACATTAGCTTGGATGATGTGGAATCTATATGGGTAGAGCTGCAGAACACCAAAGGGCAAAAAACATTAGTGGGAGTTGTGTACAGACCTCCAAACAGTAGTAGTGATGTTGGGGAGGGCATCAAACATGAAATTAGGAGTGCATGCAATAAAGGTGCAGCAGTGATAATGGGTGACTTTAATATGCACATAGATTGGGTTAACCAAACTGGAAGCAATACGGTGGAGGAGGATTTCCTGGAGTGCATAAGGGATGGTTTTTTAAGACCAATATGTCGAGGAACCAACTAGGGGGGGGAGGCCATCTTAGACTGGGTGTTGTGTAATGAGAGAGGATTAATTAGCAATCTCGTTGTGCGAGGCCACTTGGGGAAGTGACCATAATATGGTGGAATTCTGCATTAGGATGGAGAATGAAACAGTTAATTCAGAGACCATGGTCCAGAGCTTAAAGAAGGCTAACTTTGAAGGTATGAGGCGTGAATTGGCTAGGATAGATTGGCGAATGATACTTAAGGGGTTGACTGTGGATGGGCAATGGCAGACATTTAGAGACCGCATGGATGAACGACAACAATTGTACATTCCTGTCTGGCGTAAAAATAAAAAAGGGAAGGTGGCTCAACCGTGGCTATCAAGGGAAATCAGGGATAGCATTAAAGCCAAGGAAGTGGCATACAAATTGGCCAGAAATAGCAGCGAACCCGGGAACTGGGAGAAATTTAGAACTCAGCAGAGGAGGACAAAGGGTTTGATTAGGGCAGGGAAAATGGAGTACGAGAAGAAGCTTGCAGGGAACATTAAGACGGATTGCAAAAGTTTCTATAGATATGTAAAGAGAAAAAGGTTAGTAAAGACAAACGTAGGTCCCCTGCAGTCAGAATCAGGGGAAGTCATAACGGGGAACAAAGAAATAGCGGACCAATTGAACAAGTACTTTGGTTCAGTATTCATTAAGGAGGACACAAACAACCTTCCGGATATAAAAGGGGTCAGAGGGTCTAGTAAGAAGGAGGAACTGAGGGAAGTCCTTATTAGTTGGGGAAATTGTGTTGGGGAAATTGATGGAATTGAAGGCCGATAAATCCCCAGGGCCTGATGGACTGCATCCCAGAGTACTTAAGGAGGTGGCCTTGGAAATAGCGGATGCATTGACAGTCATTTTCCAACATTCCATTGACTCTGGATCAGTTCCTATCGAGTGGAGGGTAGCCAATGTAACCCCACTTTTTAAAAAAGGAGGGAGAGAGAAAACAGGGAATTATAGACCAGTCAGCCTGATATCGGTAGTGGGTAAAATGATGGAATCAATTATTAAGGATGTCATAGCAGCGCATTTGGAAAGAGGTGACATGATAGGTCCAAGTCAGCATGGATTTGTGAAAGGGAAATCATGCTTGACAAATCTTCTGGAATTTTTTGAGGATGTTTCCAGTAGAGTGGACAAGGGAGAAGCAGTTGATGTGGTATATTTGGACTTTCAGAAGGCTTTCGACAAGGTCCCACACAAGAGATTAATGTGCAAAGTTAAAGCACATGGGAATGGGGGTAGTGTGCTGACATGGATTGAGAACTGGTTGTCAGACAGGAAGCAAAGAGTAGGAGTAAATGGGGACTTTTCAGAATGGCAGGCAGTGACTAGTGGGGTACCGCAAGGTTCTGTGCTGGGGCCCCAGCTGTTTACACTGTACATTAATGATTTAGACGAGGGGATTAAATGTAGTATCTCCAAATTTGCGGATGACACTAAGTTGGGTGGCAATGTGAGCTGCGAGGAGGATGCTATGAGGCTGCAGAGCGACTTGGATAGGTTAGGTGAGTGGGCAAATGCATGGCAGATGAAGTATAATGTGGATAAATGTGAGGTTATCCACTTTGGTGGTAAAAACAGAGAGACAGACTATTATCTGAATGGTGACAGATTAGGAAAAGGGGAGGTGCAAAGAGACCTGGGTGTCATGGTACATCAGTCATTGAAGGTTGGCATGCAGGTACAGCAGGCGGTTAAGAAAGCAAATGGCATGTTGGCCTTCATAGCGAGGGGATTCGAGTACAGGTGCAGGGAGGTGTTGCTACAGTTGTACAGGGCCTTGGTGAGGCCACACCTGGAGTATTGTGTACAGTTTTGGTCTCCTAACCTGAGGAAGGACATTCTTGCTATTGAGGGAGTGCAGCAAAGGTTCACCAGACTGATTCCCGGGATGGCGGGACTGACCTATCAAGAAAGACTGGATCAACTGGGCTTGTATTCACTGGAGTTCAGAAGAATGAGAGGGGACCTCATAGAAACCTTTAAAATTCTGACGGGGTTAGACAGGTTAGATGCAGGAAGAATGTTCCCAATGTTGGGGAAGTCCAGAACCAGGGGACACAGTCTAAGGATAAGGGGTAAGCCATTTAGGACCGAGATGAGGAGGAATTTCTTCACCCAGAGGAGTGGTGAACCTGTGGAATTCTCTACCACAGAAAGTTGTTGAGGCCAATTCACTAAATATATTCAAAAAGGAGTTAGATGAAGTCCTTACTACTAGAGGGATCAAGGGGTATGGCGAGAAAGCAGGAATGGGGTACTGAAGTTGCATGTTCAGCCATGAACTCATTGAATGGCGGTGCAGGCTAGAAGGGCTGAATGGCCTGCTCCTGCACCTATTTTCTATGTTTCTATGTTTCTATGGCTGATCTGATCATGGACTCAGCACCATTTCCCTGCCCGCTCCCCATAACCCCTTATCGTTTAAGAAACTGTCTATTTCTGTCTTAAAATTATTCAGTGTCCCAGCTTCCACAGCTCTCTAAGGCAGCGAATTCCACAGATTTACAACCCTCAGAAGAAATTTCTCCTCAGCTCAGTTTTAAATGGGCGACCCCTTATTCTAAGATCATGCTTTCTAGTTCTAGTCTCCCCCATCAGTGGAAACATCCTCTCCAATTGATCTAATTATGATCTAATTGAATGGCGGAACAGGCTCGAAGTGTGGAATGGCCTCCTCCTGTTCCTATATTTCATATCCAGACATAGATACAAACAAAGGTGTCCAATACTTGACACCTGAACAAGTCATGGGACCGAGGAGCCAGCCATATGTTCATGTCTCGTACTCGAACAATTATCAGCTGCCACTACCAGGCTCTTGCCAGAGTATTAGATCGAATTGCAATCTCACTCAGGTAAGCCAGAGACAATAAAGTCAGCACCAACACACAAAAAAAACAGAACGGTGCATAACATTCACAACAAAGAACATTGTGGAATCCTAATCACAAAATCAATAGGTGAGGAGCGCCATTTGGCCCAACTTAATTCATCCACCCATGAGACACCACTGTGACCATTACAGCATCCAATGGTTTCCCCATTCCAGGGTTTTCACATTCACCCTCTATCTGGACCCCATTCCAAGTGTCGGTCAGTCTATGAGAAGAATTTCCTGATATTACTGTTAACTTGGCCTCTTATGAGTTTGAACCCGTATCCTGGAGAAATTAATGGGATTAAAAGGCAACAAATCTCCTGGACCTAGGGTTATAGAAGAGGTGGCTACAAGATAATGGATGCATTGGTTTTGATCTTTCAGAAATCCCTAGACTCTAGAGCGGTTCCCGCAGATTGGAAGGTAGCAAATGTAACCCCGCAGTTCAAGAAAGGAGGGAAGAGAGAAAATGGGGAACGACAGGGCCAGGTAGACTGATATCAGTAGTAGGGAAAATGCTAGAATCTATTGTTAAGGACTTGGTAACAGGGCGCTTAGAAAATCATAACATGATTGGGCAGAATCAACACGGATTTATGAAAGGGAAATAGCATGAGACAAATCTGTTGAGTTTTTTTTCAGGGTTGTAACTAGCAGGGTAGATAAGGGGAGACCAGTGGATGGGGTGTACAGGTATTTGGATTTTCAAATAGAAAGATAAGGTGCCACACAAGAGGTTATTACACAAAATTAGGGTTTATGGGATTGGGGGCAATATACAAGCATGGATAAGGATTCGAGACAGAGACTCTCAGGAAATCAAGGGATTATAGAAATAGTGCAGGCAGGTGGAGTTGAGGTTGAAGATCATCCACGATCCGGCTCCTAATTCTTACGTTTTTATGTTCCCCTTGTAGTAAGCTCACAATTTCAAGTTATGTTCCAGATTTACCTTTCCCATACCAATACACCCCGACATATGATCACCTCTCAGTCCCCTCCCCTGGAGACTGAAGAGCACAAGGGGCCGAAATTTCCCTTCTCCTCAAGGCCTGTTACCAGCACAAATCGACGGCCGCACTGCGGAGTGGAGCGGCCATCGACTTTTCGCGGAATACCCCACCACCACCCCCCCCCGCTGCTGTCAATCTGTATTAAGTGTGTCATCACTGTGCGCACCGCCGATCGAAACCCCCCCCCCCCCCTCACCCCCACTCGCGATTTTGGCGAAATTCCGCTCTGAAAATGTTCGGCTTCCCTTAAAGGGGCGGATGCACTGCCGCTGCCACCGTATTTTATTTTTTTGTCGGCCAACTGCAATGTTGGCCCAACAATTATGCCCAGGTTCAGCTGGGCCGCCAACAGGTAGCCTGGCATCCTCTCTTGGGTGCCACGCCGCTGGCCCGGCCAAAATACTCCCTGCTGGCCCAGTGGGCAAAATGTTAAAATCATAAAGGCAATCCCCTTTAAGTGAAGGGGAGAGCCATGGTGATGCGGTGCTATAACATCATCGCGGCGATCACTCCGCTCTGCCCACAACTTCCGCCTCTCTCATGTAATCACCACCCCTATTAAGAGCGACTTCCGGATCAAATATAAAAAGCAAAGTGTGGAATTTCGCTCACGAGGCGACCTCAAACGACAGTGCGGCGCTGCCTCGGCGCTGCCCCTCCGACAGTGCGGCGCTGCCTCGGCGCTGCCCCTCCGACAGTGCGGCGCTGCCTCGGCGCTGCCCCTCCGACAGTGCGGCGCTGCCTCGGCGACAGTGCGGCACTCCCCCTCCGACAGTGCGGCGCTGCCTCGGCGCTGCCCCTCCGACAGTGCGGCGCTGCCTCGGCGCTGCCCCTCCGACAGTGCGGCGCTGCCTCGGCGCTGCCCCTCCGACAGTGCGGCGCTGCCCCTCCGACAGTGCGGCGCTCCCTCGGCGCTGCCCCTCCGACAGTGCGGCGCTCCCTCGGCGCTGCCCCTCAGACAGTGCGGCGCTGCCTCGGCGCTGCCCCTCAGACAGTGCGGCGCTGCCTCGGCGCTGCCCCTCAGACAGTGCGGCGCTGCCTCGGCGCTGCCCCTCCGACAGTGCGGCGCTGCCTCACTGCAGTGTTGGCTGAGATTATGTGCTCAAGACTCCTGGGTGGGGCTCGAACCAGCAGCAGCACCGAGGAGGAGGCTCCTCCGACGATTTTAACAACAACCAAAACCAAGGAGTGACGTCACAGGACAGCAGGTAGGTGATTGGTTAATGAGTATTAGTGTTTTTTTCTCTCTAAGCTTGGACAGTGGTTTAAACTAGGAGCAGAAAACTAGAAAGGTCTTTATTCAATTATAACTTAACTGGTTAAACTAATTAATATATCTATAAATATTCATTGAATAACTAATTAAATAAATAAAATAAGGTTAGACCAAGACACAGGAACATAAGAAATAGGAGCAGGAGTAGGCTATTTGGCCTCTCGAACCTGCTCCGCCATTCAATAAGATCATGGCTGATCTGATCATGGACTCCGCTCCACTTCCCTGCCAGCTCCCCATAACCCTTTACTCCATTATCACTCAAAAATCTGTATCTCTATCTTAAATATATTCAATGACCCAGCCTCTACAGCTCTCTGAGCAAAGAATTCAACACATTTACAACCCTCAGAAGAAATTCCTCCTCATCTCAGTTCTAAATGAGCGACCCCTTATTCTGAAACTATGCCCCCTAGTTCTAGATTCCTCCAAGTGGGAAAACATCCTCTCTGCATCTACCTTGTCGAGCCCCCTCAGTATCTTGTATGTTTCAATAAGATCACTTCTCATTCTTCGAAACTCCAATGAGTATCGGCCCAACCTACCTTCATAAGTCAACCTCCTCATCTCAGTAATCAACCTAGTGAACCTTCTCTGAACAGTCTCCAGTGCAAGAATATCCCTCCTTAAATACGGAAACCAAAACTGTATGCAGTACTCTAGGTGTGGCCTCACCAATACCCTGAACAGTTGTTGCAGGATTTCCCTGCTTTTCCTCCATCCCCCTTGCAATAAAGGCCAACATTTGATTTGCCTTTCTGATTACTTGTACCTGCGTACTAACTTTTTGTGTTTCATGCACAAGGATCCCAGGTCTCTCTGTACTCCATTTAATTAATATTTTTTTTTTTTCCTGCCAATTTGGATAACCTCACACTTTCCCCCATTATACTCCATCTGCCAAATGTTTGCCCACTCACTTAGCCTGTCTATATCCCTTTGCAGAGTTTTTGTGTCCTCAGTTTGCTTTCCCTTCTTTGTATCATCAGCAAACTTGGCTACATTGCACTCGGTCCCTTCATCCAAGTCATTAATACAGATTGTAAATAATTGAGGACCTAGCACCGATCCCTGCGGCACCCCATCAGTCACTGTTTGTCTACCGGAAAATTACCCATTTATCCCGACTCTGTTAGTTAGCTAATCCTCTATCTATGCTAATAGATTACCCACAACCTCATGAGCACTTATCTTGTGCAGTAACCTCTTACGTGGCGCCTTATCGAATGCTTTCTGGAAATCTAAATACACCACATCCACTGGTTCCTCCTTATCCACCCTGCTCATTAGATCCTCAAAGAACTCCAGCAAATTTGTCAAATATGATTTCCCTTTCGTAAAACCATGCTGACTCTGCTTGACTGCATTATGATTTTCCAAATGTGCTGCTACTGTTTCCTTAATAATGGACTCCAGCATTTTCCCATGACAGATGTTAGGAACTGGTCTATAGTTTCCTGCTTTCTGTCTGCCTCCATTTCTAAATAGGGGTTTTACATTTGTAGTTTTACAATCTGCTGGGACTTCTCTAGACTCCAGGGAATTTTGGTAAATTACAACCAATGCATCCACTATCACTGCAGCCACTTCTTTTAAGACCCTAGGATGCAGGCCATCAGGTGCAGGGGACTTGTCCACCTTTAGTCCCATTATTTCATCGAGTACTTTTTCTTTAGTGATAGTGATTGCATTAGGTTTCCCTCCTCCCTATAGCCCCTTGATTATCTATTATTGGGATGTTTTTAGTGTCTTTGATCGTGAAGACCGATATAAAATATTTGTTCAACGTCTCTGCCATTTCCCTGTTCTCCATTAATTCCCCAAACTTATTCTCTAGAGGACCAACGTTTACTTTAGTTACCCTCTTCATTTTTATACACTTGTAGAAGCTCTTACTATCTGTTTTTATATTTTTTACTACTTTACTCATAATCCATCTTCTATTATTTTTTTAGTCGCCCTTTGCTGGATTTAAAGATTTGCCAATCCTCTGGCCTCCCATTGTTCTTCGCTACATTGTATGCCCTTGTTTTCAATTTGATGCCATCCTTTACTTCCTTAGTTAGCCACAGATGGTTCTCCCATCTCAAAGTCTTTCCTTTTCACTGGAATATATTTTTGTTGGGAGTTATGAAATATCTCCTTAAATGTATGCCACTGCTCATCAATTGTCCCATACTTTAATCTATTTTCCCAGTCCACTTTAGCCAACTCTACCTTTGTAATTGCCTTTATTTAAGCTTAGGACAGTGGTTTGAGACCCAACTTTCTCACCCTCCAACTGAATTTGAAATTCAACCATGATCTTTCTTTCCTAGAGAATCCTTTACTGTGAGATCATTTATTAATCCTGTATCATTACACAGTACTGGATCTAAGATAGCCTGCTCCCTGGTTGGTTCTACAGCGTACTGTTCAAGGAAACCATCCCAGATACACAAAGCTACTTTGCCCAATTTGATTTATCCAATCAATATGAAGATTAAAATCGCCCATGATTATTGCCATACCTTTCTTACGAGCCTCCATTATTTCTTGATTTGTACTCCGTCCAACAGTGTAGCTACTGTTTGGGGGCCTATAATTTACACCCCCAGTGACTTCATCTCATTATTCCTGATCTTCACCCAAACTGATTCTGCATCTTGATCTTCTGAGCCAATGTCATTTCTCACTAACGCACTGATCTCATCCTTTATTACCAGAGCTAACCCACCTCCTTTTCCTTTCTCCTTCTGAATTGTCAAATACCCCTGAATATTCAGTTCCCCGCTTTGGTCACCTTGCAATCACATCTCTGTAATGGCTATCCGATCATACCCATTCATGTCTATTTGTGCCGTCAACTCATCTATCTTGTTGTTATGAATGCTGTATGCATTCAGATAAAGAGCTTTTAATTTTGCCTTTTTACCAAATTTCCCAGCTTTGACCCCACTTTCTGATACACTCTTATTTGTATACATTCTGTCCCTTCCTGTCACTCTAATGATCGTTTCCTCCAATGCTATCCTGTTCTGTTGCCTTTGCCTTGCTCCTTGACTTTTTAAATTTCTGCTCACCCCTCTATTTAAAGACTGTTGAAAAGGACAGCCAGAATGCAGACAGTTGCACTTTGGAGCAGGAGGCTGTCCTAAGGAGGGAGGAGAAGGAGAGGATGTATAATGTGGTAGTTGGAGGAGATTCTATAATTCGGGGGTCAGATCCTTTGTAAGTGGGATTGAGAGTCCCACATGGTATGTTGCCTACCTAGTGCTAGGGTGAGGGATATCTCGAATCGGCTTGAAAGGATATTGGAGAGGGAGGGGGAGGATCCAGTTGTTGTGGTCCATGTTGGGACCAACAACACAGGTCCACAAATGGTAATTGATGCTAGATCAATTGTTAATTTTAAATTGGAGATTGATAGATTTTTGTTAACCAAGGTATTAGTGGATATGGGCCAAACACAGGTATATGGAGTTAGGTCACAGATCAGCCTTGATCTCATTGAATGGCGGAACAGGCTCGAAGGGCTAAATGGCCTCCTCCTGTTCCCATGTTCCGATGAAGCCACAACCTTCTGACTCAGAGGCGAGCGTGCTACCCACTGACCACAGCTAACACTGCAGTTCCCTGTGGCACCCAGCAGTCAAGGAAAGGCATCAAGCCATTGGGTGAATATCATGTGTACCTGCTCATGACCAATTGGGCTGCACCAGAGTTCTGAACAAGGACAAACAGTTACGAGTCACCAATCCCACCATCCTGGGCCTGTACATGGAGTCTCTCACTTACCCCAGTGAAGATCCAATCAGGAGGTCCCCCGACTTGCTCAGTTAATCTAATCAACTCCAGAGATTGTCATTTGGTAATGGCAATTCTGGGTCATGGAATCATAGAATGGTCACAGCACAGGAGGCAGCCATTTGGCCCGTCGAGCCCATGCCGGCTCTCTGCAAGAGCACTTCAGCAAGTCCCACTCCCTCCACCCTTTTCCCATAGCCCTGCAATTTTATTTCCTTCGGGTACTTATCCAACTCCCTTTTGAAGGCAGTTATTGAGTCTGCCTCCACCAGCCTTTCAGGCAGTGCATTCCAGATCCTAACCACTCGCGACGTAAAAACGTTTTTTCTCATGTCGCCTTTGGTTCTTCTGACAATCACCTTAAATCTGTGTCCTCTGGTTCTCAACAATAGCAACAGTTTCTCTATCTACTCTGTCTAGACACCTCATGATTTTGAACATCTCCATCAAATCTCCTCACAACTTTCTCTGTTCTAAAGGAGTCTATCCACATAACTGAAGTCCCTTATAGAAACATAGAAAATAGGTGCAGGAATAGGCCATTTGGCCCTTCGAGCCTGCACCACCTTTCAATAAGATCATGGCTGATCATTCCCTCAGTACCCCTTTCCTGCTTTCTCTCCATACCCCTTGATACCTTTAGCCACAAGTGCCATATCTAACTCCCTCTTGAACATATCCAATGAACTGGCATCAAAAGATCTCTGCGGTAGGGAATTCTACAGGTTAGGAACTCTCTGAGTGAAGAAGTTTCTCCTCATCTCAGTCCTAAATGGCCTACCCCTTATCCTAAGACTGTGTTTCCTGGTTCTGGACTTACCCAACATCAGGAACATTCTTCCCGCATCTAACCTGTCTAGTCCTGTCAGAATCTTATATGTTTCTATGAGATCCCCTCTCGTCCTTCTAAACTCCAGTGTATAAAGGCCCAGTTGATCCAGTCTCTCCTCATATGTCAGTCCAGCCATCCCGGGAATTAGTTTGGTGAACCTTCGCTGCACTCCCTCAATAGCAAGAACGTCCTTCCTCAGATTAGGAGACCAAAACTGAACACAATATTCCAGGTGAGGCCTCACCAAGGCCCTGTACAACTGCAGTAAGACCTCCCTGCTCCTATACTTAAATCCCCTAGCTATGAAAGCCAACATGCCATTTGCCATCTTCACCACTTGCTGTACCTGCATGCCAACTTTCAATGACTGATGAACCATGACACCCAAGTCTCGTTGCACCTCCCCTTTTCCTAATCTGCCGCCATTCAGATAATATTCTGCCTTTGTGTTTTTGCCCCCAAAGTGGATAACCTCACATTTATCCACAGAATACTGCATGTGTCATGAATTTGCCCACTCACCTAACCTGTCCCAAGTCATCCTGCAGCCTCTTAGCACCCTCTTCACAGCTCACACCACCACCCAGTTTAGTGTCATCTGCAAACTTGGAGATATTACACTCAATTCCTTCATCCCTGGAACCATTCTTGTAAATCTTTCTGTACCCTCTCTAAGGTCTTCACATCCTTCCTAAAGTGTGGTGCCCAGAATTGGACACAATACTCCAGTTGAGGCCGAACTAGTGTTTTATAAAGGTTCATCATGACTTTCCTGCTTTTGTACTCTATGCCCCTATTTCTGAAGCCCAGGATCCCGTATGCTTTTTTTTAAAAAAAAAAATGTTTTCTCAACCTGCCCTGACAGATTCAACGAATTGTGCACATACATCTCCAGGTCTCTCTGTTCATGCACCCACTTTGGAATTGTACCCTTTAGTTTATATTGCCTCTCCTCTAATTGTTGCTGCCCCCTCACACCAGCACAGACCCACTGATGTGCCCACCCCCCCCTGCCAACCGTGACCACCCCTCTCCCTATCTTTGTAATCTCCTTCAGCACTAACCTCACCACCCCACTCACCCCAAACTCTGTTCCTCTGACTAATCTCTTATGTATCATCCCCTTCCTTCACTCCACCATTGGCGGCCGTGCCTCCAGGTGCCCAGACACCATGCTCTGAAATTTCCTCCCTTAACTCCTCCACCTCTCCAACTCAAATCAAGCTTCTTTTCACCCTCTTAATATCTCCCGCTATGCCTCGGCATCCATTTTTCTTTTCTCATATTTCTGAAGCACTTGGTATATTTCATAAGAACATGAGAAAAAGCAGCAGTAGGCTGTCCGACCCTTTGAGCTTGCTCCGGCATTCTATCGCTCTCTGTCTAGAATATAGTCAATGAGCGAGCATCCACAGCCTTTTGGGGTACAGAATTGAAAAGATTCACAACTCATTGATGAAGAAATTTCTCAACAGTCCTGCATGGTCGACCCCTTATCCTGAGACTGTGACCTCTGGTTCTAGACTCCCCAGCGAGAGGAAACAACCTCCCTGCATCTACCCGGTCAAGTCCTAAGAATTTTATATGTTTCAATGAGATCACCTCTCAATCTTCTAAATTCCAGGGAATATAGGCCAAGTCTACTCAATCTCTCCTCATAGGACAATCCCCTCCCATCCCAGGAATCATTCTAGTGAACCTTCATTGCACTCCCTCTAAAGCAAGTATGTCTTGGGTAAGGAGACCAAAACTGGACACAATACTCCAGGTGTGGTCTCATCAAGGCCTTATATAATTGCAGCAAGCAAGACTTCTTTACTCTTGTATTTCAATGCTTTTGTAATAAAGGCCAACACACCATTTGCTTTCTTATATACATATATATATAAATAGCAGTGAACCCGGGGACTGGGAGAAATTTAGAACTCAGCAGAGGAGGACAAAGGGTTTGATTAGGGCAGGGAAAATGGAGTACGAGAAGAAGCTTGCAGGGAACATTAAGACGGATTGCAAAAGTTTCTATAGATATGTAAAGAGAAAAAGGTTAGTAAAGACAAATGTAGGTCCCCTGCAGTCAGAATCAGGGGAAGTCATAACGGGGAACAAAGAAATAGCGGACCAATTGAACAAGTACTTTGGTTCAGTATTCACTAAGGAGGACACAAACAACCTTCCGGATATAAAAGGGGTCAGAGGGTCGAGTAAGGAGGAGGAACTGAGAGAAATCCTTATTAGTCGGGAAATTGTGTTGGGGAAATTGATGGGATTGAAGGCCGATAAATCCCCAGGGCCTGATGGACTGCATCCCAGAGTACTTAAGGAGGTGGCCTTGGAAATAGCGGATGCATTGACAGTCATTTTCCAACATTCCATTGACTCTGGATCAGTTCCTATCGAGTGGAGGGTAGCCAATGTAACCCCACTTTTTAAAAAAGGAGGGAGAGAGAAAACAGGGAATTATAGACCAGTCAGCCTGATATCGGTAGTGGGTAAAATGATGGAATCAATTATTAAGGATGTCATAGCAGCGCATTTGGAAAGAGGTGACATGATAGGTCCAAGTCAGCATGGATTTGTGAAAGGGAAATCATGCTTGACAAATCTTCTGGAATTTTTTGAGGATGTTTCCAGTAGAGTGGACAAGGGAGAACCAGTTGATGTGGTATATTTGGACTTTCAGAAGGCTTTCGACAAGGTCCCACACAGGAGATTAATGTGCAAAGTTAAAGCACATGGGATTGGGGTAGTGTGCTGACATGGATTGAGAACTGGTTGTCAGACAGGAAGCAAAGTGTAGGAGTAAATGGGCACTTTTCAGAATGGAAGGCAGTGACTAGTGGGGTACCGCAAGGTTCTGTGCTGGGGTCCCAGCTGTTTACACTGTACATTAATGATTTAGACGAGGGGATTAAATGTAGTATCTCCAAATTTGCGGATGACACGAAGTTGGGTGGCAGTGTGAGCTGCGAGGAGGATGCTATGAGGCTGCAGAGCGACTTGGATAGGTTAGGTGAGTGGGCAAATGCATGGCAGATGAAGTATAATGTGGATAAATGTGAGGTTATCCACTTTGGTGGTAAAAACAGAGAGACAGACTATTATCTGAATGGTGACAGATTAGGAAAAGGGGAGGTGCAACGAGATCTGGGTGTCATGGTACATCAGTCATTGAAGGTTGGCATGCAGGTACAGCAGTCGGTTAAGAAAGCAAATGGCATATTGGCCTTCATAGCGAGGGGATTTGAGTACAGGGGCAGGGAGGTGTTGCTACAGTTGTACAGGGCCTTGGTGAGGCCACACCTGGAGTATTGTGTACAGTTTTGGTCTCCTAACCTGAGGAAGAACATTCTTGCTATTGAGGGAGTGCAGCGAAGGTTCACCAAATTGATTCCCGGGATGGCGGGACTGACCTATCAAGAAAGACTGGATCAACTGTGCTTGTATTCACTGGAGTTCAGAAGAATGAGAGGGGACCTCATAGAAACGTTTAAAATTCTGATGCGTTTAGACAGGTTAGATGCAGGAAGAATGTTCCCAATGTAGGGGAAGTCCAGAACCAGGGGTCACAGTCTAAGGATAAGGGGTAAGCCATTTAGGACCGAGATGAGGAGAAACTTCTTCACCCAGAGAGTGGTGAACCTGTGGAATTCTCTACCACAGAAAGTTGTTGAGGCCAATTCACTAAATATATTCAAAAAGGAGTTAGATGAAGTCCTTACTACTTGTGGGATCAAGGGGTATGGCGAGAAAGCAGGAATGGGGTACCTAAGTTGCATGTTCAGCCATGAACTCATTGAATGGCGGTGCAGGCTAGAAGGGTCGAATGGCCTACTCCTGCACCTATTTTCTATGTTTCTATGTTAATTGCTTGCTGTACATGCAAGTTCACTTTTCTTTTTAAATATATTTCTGCTACGTTAATATCTAAGTAGTTGAAGGGAGCAGCGTGCGGCAGCCCGGACTGGAACCATCAGCAGGCCAGGGCCATTGGAGGGAGCAGCGTGCGGTGGCATACCACTGCAGGGAGCAGTGCCGTGCTGTGCAGGGGGGGCAATGGCTTCGAAGCCAGGTCGCTGATTGCAGTGCGGGCAGGCACAGCAAGAGGGGCGAAGGAGCAGCATGACTCCATAGAGGGAAGTGACCGGGGCCCAGGAGAGGCGTGAATCTGGGGCCCAGAAGAGGAGAGGGCCCAGGGGCAGCACAGGTCAGCCCACACTGCGATATGTGTGCGCACTCAGTCTGTGCAGCAGAGCTGGTCTCCAGTTAGTCTTGGGTAATCTTTGCCACGGACCAAGATCTAGCTCTGTCAAGCCCGTGTGGTGGCTGGTGTGCAACGGCTCCCACACGTTAAAAAAAATCCAAGCCAGCAATCTTCCAGCCTTCAACATGTAGTTCAGGAGCTGGAATATTAGGTCCTACATTGAAACACCTGTGAACTCATCCCTTTTTGGTGTGGAAGCAAGTCATCCTCGCTTCGAGGAGCTGCCTATGATGATGATGTTACGGTATGGGTCTGTCCCTCATTGAGACGTGCCATTACCCTATGAATCATTTGGGGAACTTTTAGAAAGTTCTGGAAGGCGAAATATATTAAGGGGTCCCCCTAAAAATAACATTTCTGAACACTACAAACTCTGGCAAAAACAGGGGCAATCTGCGAGCGACATCCCGATAAATATTGTAGCCTTCAAAACTGCGCGAGACCCGACCCGATTGGCACTCCACCATGCAGCGCGAGAGGAGCGGCCTACACACCAACTGACCTGAACAACCAAAATCAAACTGACGTCATAGGAAAGAAGAGAAGTGATTGGTTGGTGAGTTTCTCTATCCTGGGGCATTGATTTGAATTAAGAGCTGGGATTAAAAACAAAACTTGAAAACTTAATTAACTAAATACATTAGAGATGACAGGACAGGCGACGTGTTTCTGCTGTTGCATGTGGAAGCTGGTGGACACCATTGAGGTCCACGGTGACCACATCTGCAGCAAGTGTCTGCAGCTCGAGGAACTTCGGCTCCGCGTTGATGAGCTGGAATTCGAGCTGCAGAAACTGCGACACATCAGGGAGGTGGAGAGTTACCTGGACGCTGTGTTGCGGGAGGCAATCACACCTCTTAGATTAATTAATTCAAATTTGGTCCGTGGTCATGGACTATGAGTGAGGCAGGTATGGGGACTCAGGAGGTAGTGACGGAGGAGCCTCGGCCCTTACTCTTGTCCAACAGGTTCGAGGCACTTACTCCCTGTGTGGACGAGAGCAGGGACTGCAGGGAGGATGAGCAAACTGACTACAGGGGCCATTCAATTGCGGGGAGTAAAAAGAAATGCTGTTGTGGTAGGGGACAGTATCATTAACGGGATATATACGGTTCTCTGCAGCCAAGAGTACGAGTCCCGAAGGCTATGTTGCCCGCCCGGTGCTAGGGTTAAGGACATCTCCTCAGGGCTGGAGAGGAACTTGAAGCGGGAGGGGAAAGATCCAGTTGTCGTGGTCCACATGGGTACCAAAGACGTAGATAGGACAAAGAAAGAGGTTCTGCTGAGGGATTATGAGTAGCTAGGGTCTAAATTAAAAAGCAGAACCACAAAGGTAATAATCTCTGGATTACCACCTGAGCCACGAGCAAATTTGCATAGGGTAAATAAAAACATGGCTCAAAGACTGGTGTGGGAGAAGTGGGTTCTGGTTCATGGGCATTGGCATTAGTACTGGGGTAAGAGGGAGCTGTTCCGTTTAGACAGGCTCCACTTAGACCGTGCTGGGACTAGGGTCCTGGCGAGTCAAATAACTAGGGCTGTAGAGAGGGCTTTAAACTAATTAGTGGGGGGGGGGGGGGGGGCGAGCAAAAATTTTAAAAGTCAAAGAATAAGGAGAAGGCAATAGAGCAGGGTAGCAGTGGGGGAAATGAAAAACACAGCGTGCCAGGAATGTATAAACATAAAGATGAATCAGAAACTGGGGTCAAAGCACGAAAAAAAAATGGTAAAAAAAACAAATTTAAAAGCTCTTTATCTGAATGCACGTAGTATTCGTAACAAAATAGAGGAGTTGATGGCACAAACCGATACAAATGGGTATGATCGGATAGCCATTACAGCGACGTGGTTGCAAGGTGACCTGGACTGGGAACTAAATATTCAGGATATTTGACAATTCGGAAGGACAGACAGAAAGGAAAAGGAAGTGGGGTAGCACTGTTAATAAAGGATGAGAACAGTGCGTTAGTGAGAAATGATATTGGCTCAATTTGGGTGGAGATAAGGAACAATAAGGGGAAAAAGTCGCTGATGGGGGGTAGTCTATAGGCCCCCTAACAGTGGCTACACTGTTGGACAGAGTATGTCAAGAAATAATGGAGGTTTGTAAAAAAAGGAATGGCAATAAACATGGGCGATTGCAACCTTCATATTGATTGGGCAAAGAAAATTGGCCAGGGTAGCCTTGAGGAAGAGTCCACAGAGTGTATCCGGGATAGTTTCCTTGAACAGTACGTTGTGGAACCAACCAGGGGGCAGGCTATTTTAGATCTGGTACTGTGTAATGAGACAGGATTAATAAACAATCTCCTTGTAAAGGATCATCTAGGAATGAGTGATCATAACATGGTTGAATTTCAAATTCAGTTGGAGGGTGAGAAAGTTGGATCTCAAACCAGTGTCCTAAGCTTAAATAAAAGAGACTACAAAGGTATGAAGGCAGAGTTGGCTAAAGTGGACTGGGAAAATAGATTCAAGTGTGGGACGGTTGATGAGCAGTGGCAGACATTTAAGGAGATATTTCAACAAAAATATATTCCAATGAGAAGGAAAGTCTGTAGGGAAAAGGATAACCATCCGTGGCTAACTAAGGAAATAAGGCATGGTATCAAATTGAAAACAAGGGCATACAATGTGGCCAAAATTATTGGGAAGTCAGAAGATTGGGAAACTTTTAAAAGCCAGCAAAGAACGACTAAAAAATGATAGAGAGGGAAGATAGATTATGAAAGTAAATTAGCACGGAATATAAAAACAGATACTAAGAGTTTATTCAGGTACATAAAAAGGAAAAAGAGTGGTTAAAGTAAATGTTGGTCCCCTAGAGGATGAGGCTGGGGAATTAATAATGCAGAACAGAGAAATGGCAGAGATGTTAAACAAATATTTTGTATCGGTCTTCACGGTAGACGACACGAAAAACATCCCAATAGTGGATAATCAAGGGGTTATAGGGAGGGAGAAATTTAATGCAATTACTATCACTAAAGTAGTAGTATTCGGTAAAATAATGGGACTAAAGGCGGACAAGTCCCCTAGACCTGATGGCATACATCCTAGGGTCTTAAAAGAAGTGGCTGCAGAGATAGTGGATGTGTTGGTTGTAATCTACCAAAATTCCCAGGATTCTGGAGAGGTGCCAGCAGATTGGAAAATTGCAAATGTAATGCCCCTATTTAAAAAAGGAGGCAGACAAAAAGCAGGAAACTATAGACCAGTTAGCCTGACGCCTGTCATTGGGAAAATGGTGGAGTCCATTATTAAGGAAGCAGTAGTGGAACTTTCGGAAAAGCATAATTCAATCAAGCAGAGTCAGCATGGTTTTATGAAAGGGAAATCATGTTTGACAAATTTGCTGGAGTTCTTTGAGGATGTAACGAGCAGGGTGGATAAGGGGGAAACCAGTGGATGTGGTGAATTTGGATTTCCAGAAGGCATTCGATAAGGTGCCATATAAAAGGTTACTGCACAAGACAAAAGTTCACGTGGTTGGGAATAATATTTAGCATGGATAGAGGATTGGCTAACTAACAGAAAACAGAGAGTCAGGATAAATGGATCCTTTTCTGGTTGGCAAACAGTAACTAATGGGGTGCCGCAGCCTCAACTATTTACAACCTATATTAATGACTAGGATGAAGGGACCGAGTGTAATGTAGCCAAGCTTGCTAATGATGCAAAGATGGGTGGGAAAAATTGAGGAGGACACAAAAAATCTGCAAGGGAAATAAAGTGGCTAAGTGAGTGGTCAAAAATTTGGCAGATGGAGTATAATGTGGGAAATGTGAGGTAACCCACTTTGGCAGAAATAATAGAAAAGCAAATTATAATTTAAATGGAGAAAAATTGCAAAGTGCTGCAGTACAGAGGGACCTGGGGGTCCTTGTGCATGAAACACAAAAAGTTAGTATACAGGTACAGCAAGTAATCAAGAAGGCAAATGGAATGTTGGCCTTTATTGCAAGGGGGAGAGAATATAAATGCAGAGAGGTCCTGCTACAACTGTACAGGGTAATGGAGTACTGCGGACAGTTTTGATCTCCGAATTTAAGGAAGTATATACGCCTTGGAGGCTGTTCGGAGAAGGTTCACTGGGTTGATTCCGGAGATGAGGGGGTTGACTTATGAAGTTAGGTTGAGTACGTTGGGCCTATACTCATTGGATTTCAGAAGAATGAGAGGTAATTCTATCAAAACATAAGATAATGAGGGGGCTTGACAAGGTGGATGCAGAGAGGATACTTCCACTCAAAGGGGAAACTAAAACTAGGGGACATAGTCTTAGAATAAGGGGCCACCCATTTAAAACTGAGATGAAGAGGAATTTCTTCTCTGAGGGTTGTAAATCTATGGAATTCTCTGCCCCAGAGAGCTGTGGAGGCTGGGTCATTGAATATATTTTTAAGTGGAGATAGACAGATTTTTGAGTGATAAGGTAAAGGGTTATGAGGAGCAGACAGGGAAGTGGAGCTGAGTCCAATAGCACATCAGCCATGTGATGGTGGAGCAGGCTTGAGGGGTCTAATGGTTTACTCCTGCTCCTATTTCTTATATTATGTTCTTATATTGCTTCTCGATTCTAATGGACCATTCAGTAAGACCCAAGGGACCCAAGTTGATAAACATTTACCTAGCGTTCGTAAAGGGGTGGAATTGCCGATTCAATGGGGGAGGAGAGAGGGAGAAGGAGGAATTAATGACTCAGACTGAAGATAAACTTGTGGGTTTATCCTATCGAAGATGCTTGGCTCTGACAATATTGCTAGACATCAATATACATTGCACGATTAAACTCGGCATCATTCTCACACACCTCGAGAAAGGTCAGACCATCAGCCTGTTGTGATTTATTGGTGGTTTAAAGGCATCGTACATCCTTAATTAACTATTAGGAAATTGCAATGCCAGTCATCTGAGACAAATGGAAAATATACTGGGCCAAGTACAAATTATTCTGGCCTGATACTGGGATTAGCAGACCAGATTCCAGTTTGTTTTCCCACCACACCCACTATCAAATACGTCAAATATATCCTGGAGCTCAGCCTCAGAATGTGCACAGACGCAGGCGGCGTCCGCATATTTAGCTCAACGACAGAGGTTGGGGTGATCTTGGACCTGTCCTGGAGGCGGCGTAGGTTAAACAGCTTCCCACTGGTTCTGTAGTTTAGTTCCACTCCAGCGAGGAGCTTGTTGACTAAATATACGCTAAACATCTGTAAGGCAAAGGTCCTCCACCAGCCTGTCCTCGCCGCACAGCACTGCCCCCCAATCATCAAGATCCACGGTGGGCCCTCGACAACGTGGACCATCTCCCATACCTTGTGAGCCTCTTAACAAAAGCAGACATTGATGGAGATTCAACACCACCTCCAGTGCACCAGTGAAGCCTTTGGCCATCTGAGGAAAAGAGCGTTCGAAGTCCAGGCCCATAAATCTACCACCAAGCTCATGGTCTACAGGGTTGTAGTAATACCCGCCCTCCTGTATGGCTCAGAGGCATGGACCATTTACAGTAGACACCTCAAGTTGCTGGAGATATATTACCAACGATGTCTCCGCAAGATCCTACAAATCCCCTAGTAGGACAGGCGCACCATCATCAGCATCCTTGTCCAGGATAACTTCCCCAGCATTGAAGCATTGACCACACTCAATCAGCTCCGCTGGGCAGGCCACATAGTTCGCATGCCAGACACGAGACTCCCAAAGCAAGCGCTCTACTCGGAACTCCTACACGGCAAATGAGCCAAAGATTGGCAGCGGAAATGTTATAAGGACACCCTCAATGCCTCCCTGATAAAGTGCGACATCCCCACTGACACCTGGGAGTCCCTGGCCAATGATCGCCCTAAGTGGAGGAAGTGCATCCGGGAGGGCGCTGAGCACTTTGAGTCTAAACGCTGAGAGCATGCACAAATCAAGCGCAGGCAGCGGAAAGAGCATGCGGCAAACCAGTCCCACCCACACCTTCCCTCAACAACTATCTGTCCCGTCTGTGGCTCTCATATTGGACTGTTCAGCCACTAAATAACTCACTTCAGGAGTGGAAGCAAGTCTTCCTTGACTCCAAGGGACTGCCTATGATGATGATGATGACTATCAAATCAGTGAGAGTTCAGGCCTTTCCCAATACCCTAAAGGGTAAAAGCATCACAATAGTGCCAATATGGTTTACTATTCTGTGACACACTGGTGTGGTATCCTTAATTCACCTGCCTTAAACTGCCCCCCACCCATGACCAGTGCTGTACCCCACATCATCATCATCACAGTGTTACCGTGACAGACCTCTACCCACCAGTACTGTACCCCAGTGTTATACAGTGACAGACCTCTACCCACCAGTACTGTACCGCAGTGTTATACAGTGACAGACCTGCCTGACAAGACTCCCAAAGCAAGCGCTCTACTCGGAACTCCTTCACGGCAAATGAGCCAAATGTGGGCAAAGGAAACGTTACAAGGACACCCTCAAAGCCTCTCTGAAAAAATGCAACATCCCCACTGACACCTGGGAGTCCCTGGCCAGAGACAACCCTAAGTGGAGGAAGTGCATCCGGGAGAGCGCTGAGCACCTCGAGTCTCATCGCCGAGAGCATGCAGAAATCAAGCACAGGCAGCGGAAAGAGCGTTCGGCAAACCAGTCCCCCACACACCTTCCTTCAACGACTAACTGCCCCACCTGTGACACAGTCTGTGGTTCGCGTATTGGACTGTTCAGCCACCTAAGAACTCATGTTAAGAATGGAAGCAAGTTCTCCTAGATTCCGAGGGACTGCCTATGATATATCAGTATTGTACCCCAGTGTTATACAGTGACAGACCTGTACCCACCAGTACTGTACCTCAGTGTTATACAATGACAGACCTGAACCCACAAAAATTTAACACCGAGCAACATAAGGAGAAGTTAGGGCAGATGACGAAAAGCTTGGTCAAAAAGGAACGTCTTAAAGGAGGGAAGAGCGGTAGGGAGGGAGTTCCAGAGCTGAAGGCCCAGGCAGCTGAAGGCAAGGCCACTGATGGTTGGGTGATATAATTGGCATCACGGAGACATGGCTCCAGGGTGACCAAGGCTGGGAACCCAACATCCAGGGGTATTCAACATTCAGGAAGGATAGACAGAAAGGAAAAGGAGGTGCTGTAGCGTTGCTGATTAAAGAGGAAATTAATGCAATAGTAAGGAAGGACATTAGCTTGGATGATGTGGAATCTGTATGGGTGGAGCTGCGGAATATCAAAAGGCAGAAAACGCAAGTGGGAGTTGTGTACAGACCTCCAATCAGTAGTAGTGAGGTTGGGGATGGCATCAAACAAGAAATTAGGGATGCCTGTAGTTATCATGGGCGACTTTAATCTACATATAGATTGGGCTAACCAAACTGGTAGCAATACGGTGGAGGAAGATTTCCTGGAGTGTATTAGGGATGGTTTCCTAGACCAATATGTCAAGGAACCAACTAGAGGGCTGGCCATCCTAGACTGGGTGATGTATAATGAGAAAGGACTATTAGCAATCTTGTTGTGCGAGGCCCCTTGGGGAAGAGTGACCATAATATGGTATAATTCTTTATTAAGATGGAGAGTGACAGTTAATTCAGAAACTAGGGTATTGAAATTAAGGAAAGGTAACTTCGATGGTATGAGGTGTAAATTGGCTAGAATTGACTGGTAAATGATACTTAAAGGGTTGACGGTAGATAGGCAATGGCAAACATTTAAAGATCACATGGATGAACTTCAACAATTGTACATCCCTGTCTGGAGTAAAAATAAAACGGGGAAGGTGGCTCAACCGTGGCTAACAAGGGAAATTAGGGATAGTGTTAAATCCAAGGAAGAGGCATATAAATTGGCCAGAAAAAGCAGCAAACCTGAGGACTGGGAGAAATTTAGAATCCAGCAGAGGAGGACAGGCTAACCGGTCTATGATTACCCATTTTCTCTCTCCCTCCTTTTTAAACAAGTGTTTAATTAGAAGGGGGAAAATTGAATATGAGAGGAAGCTTGCTGGGAACATAAAAATTGACTGCAAAACCTTCCATAGATATGTGAGGAGGAAAAGATTAGGTGAAGACAAACATAGGTCCTTTGCAGTCAGATTCAGGTGAATTTATAATGGGAGAACAAAGAAATGGCAGACCAGTTGAACAAATACTTTGGTTCTGTCTTCACGAAGGAAGACACAAATAACCTTCCAGAAATACTAGGGACCGAAGGTCTAGTGAGGAGGAGGAACTGAAGGAAATCCGTATTAGGCGGGAAATTGTGTTGGAGAAATTGATGGGATTGAAGGCCAATAAATCCCCAGGGCCTGATAATCTGCATCCCAGAGCACTTAAGGAAGTGGCCCTAGAAATAGTGGATGCATTGGTGATCATTTTCCAACAGTCTATCAACTCTGGATCAGTTCCTATGCACTAGAGGGTAGCTAATGTAACACCACTTTTTTTTTTTAAAAAGGAGGGAGAGAGAAAATGGGCAATTATAGACCGGTTAGCCTGTCATCAGTAGTGGGGAAAATGTTGGAATCAATTATTAAAGCTGAAACAGCAACGCATTTGGAAAGCAACGCATTTGGAAAGCAGTGACCGGATCGGTCCAAGTTGGCATGGATTTATGAAAGGGAAATCATGTTTGACAAATCTTCTAGAATTTTTTGAGGATGTAACTAGTAAAGTGGACGAGGGAGAACCAGTGGATGTGGTGTATTTGGACTTTCAAAAGGCTTTTGACAAGGTTCCACACAAGAGATTGGTGTGCGAAATTAAAGCACATGGTATTGGAGGTAATGTACTGACGTGGATAGAGAACTGGTTGGCAGACAGGAAGCAGAGAGTCAGGAGTAACGGGTCCTTTTCAGAATGGCAGGCAGTGACTAGTGGGGTGCCGCAGGGCTCAGTGCTGGGACCCCAGTTATTTACAATATACATCAATGATTTGGATGAAGGAATTGAGTGTAATATCTCCAAGTCTGCAGATGACACTAAGCTAGGTGGCTGTGTGAGCTGTGAGGAGGATGCTAAGAGGCTGCAGGGTGACTTGGACAGGTTAGGTGAGTGGGCAAATGCATGGTAGATGCAGTATAATGTGGATAAATGTGAGGTTATCCACTTTGGGGGCAAAAAATACAAAGGCAGAATATTATCTAAATGGCGGCAGATTAGGAAAAGGGGAGGTGCAACGAGACCTGGGTGTCATGGTACATCAGTCATTGAAAGTTGGCATGCAGGTACAGCAAGCGGTGAAGGCGACAAATGGCATGTTGGCCATCATAGCTAGGCGATTGGAGTATAAGAGCCGGGAGGTCTTACTGCAGTTGTACAGGGCCTTAGTGAGGCCTCACCTGGAATATTGTGTTCAGTTTTGGTCTCTTAATCTGAGGAAGGACGTTCTTGCTATTGAGGGAGTGCAGCAAAGGTTCAGCAGACCGATTCTCAGGATGGCAGGACTGACATATGAGGAGACTGGATCAACTGGGCCTGTATTCACTGGAGTTTAGAAGGATGAGAGGGGATCTCATAGAAACACATAAAATTCTTATGGGACTGGACAGGTTAGATGCAGGAAGAATGTTCCCGATGTTGGGGAAGTCCAGAACCAGGGGACACAGTCTAAGGATAAGGGGTAAGCCATTTAGAACTGAGATGAGGAGAAACTTCTTCACTCAGAGAGTTGTTAACCTGTGGAATTCCCTGCCCCAGAGAGTTGTTGATGCCAGTTCATTGGATATATTAAAGAGGGAGTTAGATGTGGCCCTTACAGCTAAAGGGATCAATGGATATGGAGAGAAAGCAGGAAAGGGGTACTGAGGTGAATGATCTTATTGAATGGTGGTGCAGGCTCGAAGGGCCGAATAGCCTACTCCTGCACCTATTTTCTATGTTTCTATGTTTCCAATCAGGGATGGTCAAGAGGGCAGAATTAGGTTAGCGCAGACATTTCAGGGGGTGGGGGTGTTGTGGGTCGGGAGGAGACTACAGGGATCGGGAGGGGAGAGGCCATGGAGGGATTTGAAAACAAGGATGAGAATTTTAAAATCGTGGCGTTGCTTAACTGGAAGCCAATGTAGGTCAGCGAGTACAGGGGTGATGGGTGAACGGGACTTGGTGCGAGTTAAGACACGGGCAGCCGAGATTTGGATCACTTCTAGTTTAAGTAAGGTAGATCTTGGGAGGTCAGCCAGGAGCACATTGGTACAGTCAAGTCTAGGAGGTGGCAAAGGCATGGATGTGGGTTTCAGCATCAGATGAGCTGAGGCGGAAGCAGAGACGTGGTAAAACATCCTAATGTGTCTCACAGGAGCGTAATCAGACAAAAATTGACACCGAGCTAAAGGAGGAGACATTAGGACAGACTTGGTCAAAGAGGTTGCTCTTAAAGGAGTGTCGTAAAAGGGAGGAGAGGGAGAGCGTCGGAGAGGTTCAGGGAGGGAATTCCAGAGATTTGGCGCCTGGCGACTGAAGGCACGGCCGCCAATGCTGGGCCAAAGGAAGTGGGGGATGTGCAAGAGGCTAGAATTGGAAAAGCACAGAGATCTCGAGTGGTTGTGGGGCTGGAGGAGGATACATAGATAGGGAAGGACGAGGCCATGTGGCGATTTTAGAATGGACATGTTAAAATTCAAGGCATTAAATATTTATAATCACAAAATAACACACACACCTCACCCATTTAAAATAAACCCAGTGACTTTTCATAGCACTTCCTCCACCTGCACCAATCCAGCCTGATATTCCCTCTCCCTCATCCGTGACTAGCTTCTGGGAATTAACCACATTAAACCTTCCCTCCGCCCCCTTATTAACACATTCAGTCTTGATGTATGGACAGCAGAGCACCTCTCGGCACATTTCCAAGTGCTTTCTTTCCAAATGCCGTTAAGAAGGGTGGTGATGACAGCCCAGGCTCCAAAACATTAATCTTTGTTTGTAAAATCATATAACCCACCAAGGCGGCTGAGGGGGGGGGCGGCGGAGACAGGCAGAGCGGGGGGGGAGTGGAGAGCGAGAGAGACACAGAGCGGGGGGAGCAGGGAGAACGAGAGAGAGAGACAGAGCGGGGGGAGCAGAGAGAGAGAGAGAGAGAGAGAGAGAGACAGACAGAGCGGGGGGAGCAGAGAGAGAGAGAGAGAGACAGAGCCGGAGGGGAAGGAAAGAGGGAGGGGAAGGAAAGAGGGAGGGGAAGGAAAGAGGGAGGGGAAGGAAAGAGGGAGGGGAAGGAAAGAGGGAGGGGAAGGAAAGAGGGAGGGGAAGGAAAGAGGGAGGGGAAGGAAAGAGGGAGGGGAAGGAAAGAGGGAGGGGAAGGAAAGAGGGAGGGGAAGGAAAGAGGGAGGGGAAGGAAAGAGGGAGGGGAAGGAAAGAGGGAGGGGAAGGAAAGAGGGAGGGGAAGGAAAGAGGGAGGGGAAGGAAAGAGGGAGGGGAAGGAAAGAGGGAGGGGAAGGAAAGAGGGAGGGGAAGGAAAGAGGGAGGGGAAGGAAAGAGGGGGGGGAAGGAAAGAGGGGGGGGAAGGAAAGAGGGGGGGGAAGGAAAGAGGGGGGGGAAGGAAAGAGGGGGGGGAAGGAAAGAGGGGGGGGAAGGAAAGAGGGGGGGAAGGAAAGAGGGGGGGAAGGAAAGAGGGGGGGAAGGAAAGAGGGGGGGGAAGGAAAGAGGGGGGGGAAGGAAAGAGGGGGGGGAAGGAAAGAGGGGGGGAAGGAAAGAGGGGGGGAAGGAAAGAGGGGGGGAAGGAAAGAGGGGGGGGAAGGAAAGAGGGGGGGGAAGGAAAGAGGGGGGGGAAGGGAAGAGGGGGGGGAAGGAAAGAGGGGGGGAAGGAAAGAGGGGGGGGAAGGAAAGAGGGGGGGAAGGAAAGAGGGGGGGGAAGGAAAGAGGGGGGGGAAGGAAAGAGGGGGGGGAAGGAAAGAGGGGGGGGAAGGAAAGAGGGGGGGGAAGGAAAGAGGGGGGGAAGGAAAGAAGGGGGGGAAGGAAAGAAGGGGGGGAAGGAAAGAGGGGGGGGAAGGAAAGAGGGGGGGAAGGAAAGAGGGGGGGAAGGAAAGAGGGGGGGAAGGAAAGAGGGGGGGAAGGAAAGAGGGGGGGAAGGAAAGAGGGGGGGGAAGGAAAGGGGGGGGAAGGAAAGGGGGGGGAAGGAAAGAGGGGGGGGAAGGAAAGAGGGGGGGGAAGGAAAGAGGGGGGAGAAAGGAAAGAGGGGGGGGAAGGAAAGAGGGGGGGGAAGGAAAGAGGGGGGGGAAGGAAAGAGGGGGGGAAGGAAAGAGGGGGGGAAGGAAAGAGGGGGGGGAAGGAAAGAGGGGGGGGAAGGAAAGAGGG